>NW_025335854.1:2540864-2594030 GCF_004798865.1 Varanus komodoensis
TAAATAAATAAATAAATCATCAAATAATTAAAATACATAAAATAAAATAGTGGTCACAGCCTGGTCAATTTAAAATCAACAAATAAACCATTAACAGTTAAAATAGCATTTAAATAAAAAGGTCTTGGCCTGGCACCAAAAAACAAATAAGGACGGCACCAGGCGGACCTCTCTGGGGAGCGCATTCCATAGGTTTCTGCACTGCACAAGAGTCCCCCGCCGCCTTGATCCCCTGCCTTCCCCCCCCCCGCCTCACTCTGACAGTGCACCCTTTCTGTTGTGCAGCCCCCCTTGCCCACAGGGCCATCCTCTTTCCTGTCTATCCATCAAGGATGGCAAGCACATTTCAACCTGAAAATCCAATTCCACTTTAGAGGAGGGTCACATTCCAATGCTGGGTGAACTCAAGGTTGACAAAGGTGGACCAGGAATTCAAAGTATACCAACCAATTATAGCTTGCAATCACTCAGTCTTGACCGAGGCAGCTCAAACTTTGAGAATGGCGAGAGAACCACACAGAAGCCAGGAAGAGACCAGATGATTATTGGCTAGGGGAAAGGCATGAGGGGGACGAAGAAATGTGGGGCTGCTTAGGGAACCCCTGTGGGCTGGAGCAGAACAGAATGGTCACAGAAGTGTGGGCTGAGGAGAGATGGGTGCAACCAGAAATTGGTCCCAGGACTATATGTAGGTGCCCACCCCAGGGTTATACCATAAGCTTTCTGAAACCTTGAGATGGATCCATCTACATGATACGTTCCCCCAAGCATCCAATCCCCAGTAGGCCCTGATCACCCTGACAAAAATGGTCCCTCCTTTGTTTTGATTGAGAATGTTAAGAGCATGTGTTTGGCCTTTTAGTAAATATAAAGTGATAACTGGTAACTTTATGCAGCAGCACACTGGCATTTAAACATTCACAGCTGGGGAAATTTGCCTCTCTGCGAGATCTATGCATTACTTAAATCCCTTTTAATTCTTTTCTTTTAAGTTACCAGAGGTGCCCCGATATCCTGATGGTCCCCTGCATGAAATGCGATATTACCTGGCAGGAACAAAGGCAAGCTGCTGTGTGTATCAGTCGTATTAAAATTCATTATCCCAGACCTCAACCTGCCCACTTTTCAGCATTCAGTGTTCATAGTTCAGTGGAGACATCAACTGTATCATTAGCTATCCCTGCCTGAAGAAACCTGTGAAGCTTGAAAAGCATCTACAGACCTAGAGCTGTTTATCTTCTACATTTCAGTAAGCACAAATTTGGCCTCTGGCATAGGATCCAGAGCCTTGAAAACCTCAGATTTCATTGAGAGAGAGAGAGAAGCAAGTTTCTGTCCTTCATGACTATGGATGGAGATAAGTTTGAAGACAACATCTGGCTGGCTAATAAATATGAGCAGGGACTTAAGTAGGAATGGAATAGGTAACAGGATTGTCTCATTTTGCCTAAGGAATGAATCACTTCTTGGCTTCTGTGTCTGATGCATCTATGGATCTCAGGTTGTATCTTATTCAGCAAACCGTTTTGTTTTCAGTGTATGTATCCACTACATCACAACAATATGGGTTTTTCTAAGTTGTCTAACTGTTGGGGGTACGGCACAAGATATCGTTCCTTAAAGCACATATTTTGTTGATGCCCAGTAGTTGTCCCTTTTGGAGAAGAAATCAATACATGCAAGTCTGTATTGCAACAATCCTTAGTGATGTACATGCTCTTTTAAATTATTTATCTGGTTCCACTGCAAATGGATTTTTTGCACCTGTATGACAGCTAAAAGACTAGTATTGCAGCCCTGGAAAGATAAATGACTATCAACGAAAAGCAATGGATTGAGAACCTTACAGTGCTTCCAGCAATTGACTGGGTGTCATACAGATGCCACCTGCAAATGGATATTCCTTTTGATATTTCAGGAGCAATTCCTTGCCCACTAGAAGATACCTAGGCAGGCATAGGAGACTTTGGAATCCTGATGTTGGAAACCCATTCCAAGCTCAGGGTGATCTCCAATCTCCCTCCACTCCTGAAGCCAGCACAGGAAGTACTGTTCAGGCTGCACCTTCTATATCACTCTTGGCAGCCCTTCCAGTCCCCTGTAAATGCTACACAGAGTATCAGGAGAATCTTCTGCATGGGAGAAACTGAGGTATAGCGGAGGTCCCTCCAAATCAGGTGGACATACCTTCCATAAGCAGAGCCCTTCCTCTCTTCGAAGGACCCTTCCTTTATGGAAGGCAGATCCTGGTTTCAAGCCCATTCAACAGCAATAGTAGCAGAATATTATTAAATAAAAACATGGCAAAGTCTTAAATCCTAGATCTGGACCCATCAGAGACTTTCTCCTTGGAATCCTGGCTAATCCAAAAATCCATGTCAAACTGCAACTGTCCTATTGGAGCCCCAGTTCTGAATCTCAAAAATCATTATTCCCAGGGTATTGGAGAGGGGGGTCTCTTAGTTTTTCGTATAATTCTACTCAAGTTGCAATATTTTCCCTATTGTTCCCTTCCCAGTCTTTACAATTGTTTAACATTCATTCTAAAATTGTTGCTACATAATTTCAGCATAGCACCATTTTAAATCAGTGAAATAACACTGGCTCCAATATTTTAAAGCACATGATTATACGGCACATACAGAATGGGAAGTCTGGGTTTAAACTTTTTATTCTGCACTGTTAACAACTTAAAATAAGGGTAGTTTTCTACTGAATGCCTAGTACCAGCCCAGTATGTACAGTCCATAGCTACAGATCCGCCCCTCCCCCCATCCAGTACATCTCTTTCTTGCTACTGGAAGATGTGCTAGTTGTTTTTTTATTATTTCTTTTTATGTGCCGACTGTCACTGTCTTGATTGAGCAACTCTTTGCTTCTTCCTTTCTCTGCTTGATTTCCTTCGGCTTTGCTCCTTTCTTGCCTTCATTCCTGCAAGTCCTAGTTCTAGCAAGGGGCTTGTGGTGGCCTCTGCTATATACTCTGCTTTAGAAGAACTAATGAAAAGCTATTTCCCCCTTGGTGAAGCCTCTAACTGCTGCTTCCATGTGCCATGTATATCCTTTTCTTTAAAGCTGCTGGGATCTAAAGACGCTGAAGCTCAAGCAGCCCCTATATGGCATGGAGCTAATGAGTGGAACACATTGCCAGTTATGGTTTTTAAGTATTCCCTACTCAGTAACATTTTTACAAAGGAAGAACCTTTTTAGAAATGGCATTCTACTAATGCTTCCTCAAAGGATTAAGTCAATGAAATGTTTACACCAATGGCCTGCAATCTCCTTATTGCAAAGTCTCAATAATCTAACTGTCTGAGGTGTAGTCATTTGCCGGTGAGAACTGCTCTGCTGGATAAGGCCAAGGGTCCATTTTCTCCTGTATCCTCTTTCCCACAATAGTTGTTTAGGTGACTCTAGTAACTTCAAAAAACAGAAATGAAAGTCATGGCCATTACATTATTAGAATCCAGAGTGGAGCTGAAATTTCTGATAGGTCTGTTTTTCCCCTGAGAAAATTTATGAGTTATCCCACCCATGGAACAAAGTAAGCTCTCCTGGGTTTTTCTGCTGCAAGCCCAGTGTACATTTTGATGTGCCCAATGCTCCTCCAGAAATCCTACAGTGCAGGCAGCTGTGTTGATCTATATGAACAAACCAGTCCTTGTAGTTTACAACTCTACCAGGAGCTGACATTTTACAAAGCTATTGATTCCTAATTGCCCATTCAAAACCAAGCCATCCGCAGATACTTTGCATTTCTACAGGGAATGATACAATGTTTCTAGGAAACAACATTTCTCTCCAGTCACAGTGAGAAGGGAGCTCACCTCAAAGGAAACAAAGAATTCTGAGAGCCAGGATGGGGAAAGTCAGTAATAAAAGCATGCTATTTGGGTATCCCTTCTAGTCCTGGCTCCATTGCAGCACTATGAAGCCTTCATTCCCCCACACACCAGAATGGCACCTCTTCTTTGGAAGATGCCCAGTAGTAACTGAATGACCAAGAGAAGTTGCTGCTGCTCCACTTGCAAGTCAAGGAAGAAGGAAGCAATCCTTCCACCACTGCTGATGCTGACCTTCACCCTTGAGAAGTAGCTGGGGATTTGTCTCCTCAAATAAATTAAGTGACATTTCTTTGATCACAAACAGTATGGAAATAATTGCCATCTGCATCCAGTGCAGATTTGCCTCCAGAATCTGGTATTTAAAGGTGGAGTTCCTCGTATGTGGAAGTGGCAGATTAAGATGTGATATCCAATGGCTGATGCTTCCCTCAGTGGATCTGCCAACCTACAAGCACAATTTCCCTGGTCTATTTGCATTGGGATATCCCCCATTGGGTTGCAAAATTTAGGCTTAAATTAAAGAAAGTAGGGAAGAACACTAGGCCACTCAGGTATGACCTAAATCATATTCCTGATGAATATACAGTAGAGGTGACAAATAGATTTAAGGAATTAGATCTGATAGACAGAGTGCCTGCAGAACTATGGATGGAGGTTTGCAACACTGTACAAGAGGTAGCAACTAAAACCGTCCCAAAGAAAAAGAAATGCAAGAAAGCAAAATGGCTGTCTGAGGAAGCTTTACAAATAGCTGAGGAAAGAAGGGACGTGAAAGGCAAGGGAGAAAGAGAAAGATACACTCAATTGAATGCAGAATTTCAGAGAATAGCTAGAAGAGAAATGAATGCTAGAAATGAACAGTGCAAAGAAATAGAAGACAACAATAGAATAGGGAGGACTAGAGATCTCTTCAAGAAAATTGGAGATACAAAGGGAACCTTTCATGCAAAGATGGGCATGATAAAGGACCAAAATGGCAGGGACCTAACAGAGGTAGAAGAGATTAAGAAGAGGTGGCAAGATTACACAGAAGAACTATACAAGAACTTGGAGGTTTTCTCCATCCATGGAAATTCACTGACCTCGAGCCAGACCTCCTGGAATGTGAAGTCAAATGGGCCTTAGGAAATCTGAGCAACAACAAAGTTAGCGGAGGTGACAGTATTCCAGCTGAGCTATTCAAGATCTTAAAAGACGATGCAGTAAACGTGCTACACTCAATATGCCAGCAAATTTGGAAAACTCAGCAGTGGTCACAGGATTGGAAAAGGTCAGTTTACATTCCCATCCCAAAGAAGGGCAATGCCAAAGAATGTTCAAACTACCGCATCATTGCACCCATTTCACAGGTTAGCAAAGTGATGCTCAAAATCCTACAAGCTAGGCTCCAACAGTATGTGGACCGAGAACTACCAGAAGTACAGGCAGGATTTCGAAGAGGGAGAGGAACTAGAGATCAAATTGCCAACATATGCTAGATCATGGAGAAAGCTAGGGAGTTTCAGAAAAACACCTACTTCTGCTTCATTGACTATGCTGAAGCCTTTGATTACGTGGATCATAACAAACTGTGGCAAGTTCTTAGATAGGAGTACCAGACCATCTTATTTGTCTCTTGAGAAACCTATGTGCAAGTCAAGAAGCAACAGTGGGAACTGGACACAGAACCACTGATTGGTTCAAAATTGAGAAAGGAGTTCGGCAAGGCTGCATACTGTCACCCTGCCTATTTAACTTATATGCAGAGCACACCATGAGAAAGGCAGGGCTAGATGAATCACCAGTTGGAATTAAGATTGCTGGGAGAAATATCCACAACCTCACATATGCAGATGATACCACTCTCATGGCAGAAAGTGAAGAGGAACTAAAGAGCCTCTTGATGTAGGTGAAGGAGGAGAGCGCAAAAGGTGGCTTGAAACTCAACCTAAAGAAAACTAAGATCATGGCATCTGATGCTCTCACTTCCTGGCAAATAGATGGGGAAGAAATGGAGGGAGTGACAGATTTTATTTTTCTGTGCTCCAAGATCACCGCAGACGGGGACTGCAGCCAAGAAATTAAAAGACGCTTGCTCCTGGGGAGGAAAGCTATGGCAAATCTAGATAGCATACTAAAAAGAAGAGACATCACCCTGCCAACAAAAGTGCGTATAGTCAAGGCTATGGTTTTCCCAGTTGCAATGTATGGCTGTGAAAGCTGGACCATAAGGAAGGCTGAGCGCCGAAGAATTGAGGCCTTTGAATTGTGGTGCTGGAGGAGACTCCTGTGAGTCCCTTGGACTGCAAGGAGATCAAACTGGTCAGTCCTGGAGGAGATCAACCCTGAGTGCTCTTTAGAAGGCCAGATCCTGAAGATGAAACTCAAATAGTTTGGCCACCTAATGAGAAGGAAGGACTCTCTGGAGAAGAGCCTAATGCTGGGAACAACATATGGCAAAAGAAGAAGGGGACGGCAGAGGATGAGTTGGCTGGATGGAGTCACTGAAGCAGTTGGTGTGAGTTTAAGTGGACTCTGGGGGATGGTGGAGGACAGGAAGGCCTGGAGGAATGTTGTCCATGGGGTCGCAATGGGTCAGACACAACTTTGCGACTAACAACAACAACCGCTATGGAACTGACTGGGTGATGCTGGGCCAGTCCTGGTTCTCATCCTAACCTACCTCACAAGGTTGTTGTAGCAAGTGTAAAATGGAGCTATGCAAGCCACTCTGGGCTTGTTAGAAGCGGAAAAAGTGGGGTATAATCCCAGTTTAGTGATACCAATAACATCTGCATGCTTTTTAAAGCATTTTAACCATTATTATTTGATCTTTTTAAAAAAGCAAGTCAGCTTCTTTGAGCTCACTAAATATTGTGCTCTTTTCCCTTCTAAAAAAGATACGTGAACAGACTATTGACTATTTTGTTGAGTATTTTTCTGCTTCTGATTGAATTTCCATGGATGGAGAAAACCTCCAAGTTCACTTAATATTTTAGCTTAAAATCTGGTATCAATCTAGAAAATGCAGAAACTTGCTAGGAATCTTTTCTAGTCATGGTTTTCCCATGCTTTTGTTATTATTACCTTATTTTTTTAATGCAATTGCATTTTTAATGCAATTCACTTTTAATATCACTTTAAGCAAAATCTGGGGACAACTGGGGGATGAATGGAAATTATCCCAAGGAATTTTCAAATGTTTAGGGGGAATGGATGGTTACCTGTTACACCTGAGTGATGTGTCAGTAATTTCCTTTAAATTTTACTTTACGGGACATGTCATTGATAACTGAAAGCTCATGAATGTATTTATCTGTAAAGGCTTCTGCCCCAAGTCTGAAGCTGCTTTGATGGACCTGCACTCCTTTTAGAAACTGCACCTGGAGTAGTTAAACATACATCTATTTTGTAGGCACTTCGAATTCCTCTTTACCTGAGTTCATTGAATTCCACACCAAGACGTCAATGTGTGTGTTCAACATGGAAATGTAGTCAAAATATTGACAATAATAAAAGGAGAATTTTATATAGAGTGAAAAGAACTAACACATTCATTCAGAATATTTCATTATTGAAGTTTTTTTTAAGTCTCCTCTGTTGGATATCATCTTTCTTCCTCAATATATCTGTAAGGAATTGAAAAATCTGTCATTCTTCAAACTTAATTAAACATGTTCAAGGGCAAATAAATCTACATGAATGTAAACTTTAACAGTTTCTCTAATAACGCGGTAAAACCTGTGCCTACAGGGATGTAATAAGAATTAATTAAAGCTATTCTTTACAAATAATTTACTAAGAGTATCTCACCAGGAGAGTTTGCAATAATTTATAGTGGGGAAGAAAATTAAATATTTTTTCCAAGAAAGTTTCCATTAATTTTAATAGCTTGATAATATTACCATTCATATCAATTCTTTTCTTTCCCTGTTGCAATTCTTCCTTAGAATAGCTGGAACAAAAACTGCTTGAAATCTAGGGTGTTTTAGGCTCGACTGTGCTTAAGGCTACTGTTTGCATTGTTGTATGGTTATGAGTATGTAGTCCACTTCTGAATGGGGAAAATTTTGGGAAGTCCAGTGCTTACTGAGAGTTCAGCTTCCATAGAAGAAGGTCACTGGACAGCTACAGTTTTTCTATTGAATCAGATTTTTGTACTTCTTTTAATGGATGGGGCACAAGATGGGGGGTCACAGCACTAGCATTGGAATAGATTCCTGTCCCCATCAGATGTTAGGTTTCCTACAGAGCTCTCTGCCTCCCTTTCATATTTATTTCTAGGACAGACTAGCTTCCTGCCACACCATGGACCTCTTTTGTATCCTGCACTTATCTAATTTGGGGGAAAAAAGAGAAGTCCTTTGACTTTGTAAATCCTCCCAAATCCATTGAAGCAAAGTAGCAGAATGCTACAAACCAGATACCGATATATTTAAGAATATGTTTCTATATTGATGCAGGATTCCACCACTTACAAGAATCTTAGGCTAAAAGCAGATGCAACTTTAAAATGTGAGGAATGGGGTCAGTTGCTGCCTGCTGTCCTTGCAGGCTGGCTCACCAGGGGAGGGTGTACCTTGTTCTGCTGTCCAGCTGGGACTGCAAAATCAGAGTGTACGCCAGCTACTCCCCATATGCTGGCCACAATATATAACTGCTAGACTTCTTATGTTTTGGTTTGCTGGCCTGTGCTACAGAGAAGTATTAAGGATACAATTCTATACCTATTTAAACAGAAAAAAAATATCCAACTTTCAACAAGTTCCAACCATCCAAGATGATTGGAGAATGCTGGGAGTTGTGGGGTGATAGTGATGGGGATGGGGATGATTTCTGTCTTACAAAAGCTTTTAATAAATAAATGAAATAAATAATGTGTTTCTGATGTTGCAGAAGTGGGCTTAAAGTGGTGTTCACCTGTAGCCAGAATGAACATGGGTTGCAAATGAAACTATGTGGTGGGATTCACACCTCTGGAGAACTGCTGCAGAAAAGGTGCTCTCTCTAGAGGCCCCTTCTTCTCTTTTTCAAATGTGGTCCTTTTTTATTTCCAGTATGGAGGAAGACATTTGTGGTAGACCTATGAGTGCAGGTAAAAACCACAACATTTCCTGTTTCTCTCTCCCCCTGCAATGTGTGGGTGGTATAACATGGGTTATGCAAATTCATTGCCTCGGAGTTTCCCTGTTCCTGCTTTAGGGAGGCCACACATGCAACTCTGCAAAAGAAGAGATGAAAAAGAGTTGCATAAAGTTGCATGAGAGTTGCTTATGTTGCGGGATATATATACTTGCAAATTTATGATTTGTACCCTAGTACATAAATGGAGTGTATACCCTTTCCAGAGTCAAAACTATGACCAAGTAATCAGAACGACTGTTCAGTCTCCTGTCCAGGTACTAATTGCTGGCAGACAGCTTCAAGACCCCTTTGTCTCTCCTGTCCAAGTGTTTTGCCTCTTTAAACTGGAGCTAGACTGGGCAACTCTTTCAATTAGAATATAGTTCTCCGTAAAGTAGGATGCACATGGCTAACATCGGCCATTGGCTCCTCCTTTATGTCTCTAGACATTACCAGAGGAGAGAAGACGCACTGTTGTTCTCTACAGTAGCCCTCAATCTTCTCTAATAATATCTACTTCTGACTTAAGAATCGGCCAAGCTGTGCCAAAGTCAGCCTACTCATTATTCCTTGCACTTGAACTACTAAGACATTTTCAGATTTTAAACACATCCCATATGTACTGTGACACTGAAGATTATACCAGAATATAGATATTTCTTTTGGAGCAAATGAAAGAAAAGGCCTCTCCATACCATTTTGAAAGGGATCTGTCAACTCCGCAGCATGTATTTATTGAACAAAATCTCACTAACTGGAAATTGAAGTGTTCCGTCAGGGAAAGACAGCACATACCAAAAGAGACTTCAATAGGCACACTCGTACTACTAATGATAATAAAGTAAAATCCAGACACCGTCATTGTGAGAAGAATGGTTAATGGCAAGCAAAAGCGCCTTGGCAAAGTCTGATTCCTATGCAACCACAGGCTCTCTGACAGGGGAAATCCATCGGTATTTAACAGCCTCAGCCTGTAAACATTAACACTGTTCAGTATAGGGCAGAATTGTAAGCAAATATGTCTCAAAACCCTGATGCTGGAAACAATTGATGGTATTTATTTTATTTATTTAAAACTTCTTTAGCCCGTCCCTTACTGTGGTCTCAGGATGGTTTAACAATACGACAAAAAAGAATAAAATAGAATAAAACACAGCATCCTAGTCAACATCTTAACCAATCAACAATAAAACCCATATTAAAACAGTTAAATCTTAAAACATTGGGTAAATAAAAAGGTTTTAACCTGGCACCAAAAAGAATAAAGTGATGGTGCCAGGCGAACTTCTCTGGGGAGGATATTCCCCTATTGGGCTGCCACCACAGAAAAGACCCTTCTCCAGGTAGTCATTCTCCTAATCTCTTTCAAGGAGAGGTCCCAGAGAAGTGCCTCTGACCCAGACCTTAAGGGCAGGCAAGCACACATGGAAGGAGATGTTCCTTCAGGTAACCATGCCCTAAGCCATTTAGGGCTATATAGGTAAAAGGAGAAGGCTATGGCAGAGGATGAGGTGACTGGATGGAGTCACTGGGGCAGTGGGTGTGGGCTTGGGTGGACTCCAGGGGATGGTGGAGGAGAGGAGAGCCTGGAGGAATGTTGTGCATGGGAGCGTGATGGGTTGGGCATGACTTTGCGGCTGAACGGAACAGAACAGTGTCTCCAGATCCTCCACCCTATTTGTGGACAGAAAAATTAAGAGGCCAATTCCACCAGATTTCTTCAAGGACAAGAGAACTTTGCAACCGTTTCTCAAAGGTAAGCTCACAGCTTCTTTTGTCATGATTGTTTTTGGGTTGGTTGGTTTTTCACTGCCTCTGCGCATAGCACTGCCAGCAGGTTGGCAGGCCGGCCACCATCGTGCAGTCTCCACAGTGCAGTTGCGTAGCAGCAATATTGCGCAGTGATGTGTGAGGAGTCCACTTCGAGGGAAGGGTTCCATTAGATTTCCTCATCTTGGCTCCCCAAACTCTGGCCCACTTTCTGTCCACCCCTAGTACACCTCATGCCAAGCTTGTACATGAATGTCTGGCAGGAAGCAAGGCCAAGGGAGCCCCGCTTGGACACATATCAGCTCCGCACCCACCATGCAAGCAGAGTTCTGCTTCTGCACATGTGACTTGCAGGCTTTGTGTACCTGCATAGTATGTGCAAAGAATGATCTATTTTGTGTAGTTTGCACAAAGAGTAACATGCATCATGTACTTCCTGCAAAGAAGCTGATAGTGTTCCTGAGCAGTTGTCGACTTGATCTCGGCTTGGCTTGTTTCATGGACAGGGCCAAGTTCAGGGAAGAAGTCCGATGAGCACTAGAGTGCTGGCATCCAGCCAGATCTTCACATGATGAAATGGTTATGTCTCATTCCAGGGAAGAGGAGCTAGACCCTAAGGTTGGACTGAACTCTAGTGGATTCCATCTCTCTATTACTCACGGATATCTTCTCATGATTTTGCAGAAGTCTGAGAAAGCTTGTGGAATGAAGGTCGCTCAATGGGCAACCTTCTCCTGCATCATGAACACCTGCCAAAGGCTGCGGAAGGTGGCGTGGAAGAGTGATGTGGCTTGTACAGTAGTTCCTTTAGGACCCTGTTCCTGATTAGCTCCATCATCATGGACCTTCCATGTCCAGAAATGGGACCCCTTGGGATGGCTAGCACTGTCCCTATTTTGTTTTACATGCAGGAGTCATTTGCTTGTGCAGTGTATGGGTCTTCAGCCCTGATGAACAACTGGGCATGCTCATCAGGGACTTGGACTCAGGGTCACTTCAAAATGTACTGGAGCCCAGGGAACTGAGCCCAAGGAATCTGACAGATTCCTACCTCCGAACCTATTCCCCACACATCCCTGCTAGACACAATGCTTGTAGGTGGAATCTTTCCATTGTTCTCCTTCATTCACTAGTCATAAAATAGTTTTATGATGCATTTGAGCTTACCTCCTAAACACTTTAGGATTTCTGAGGGTGGGTATGTTCTTTCTATTCAATGCTTTCCCATTACTCCACAGCTTCCCAGGCTGCCTGCTGTTCCTGTCTGTCTGTCTGTCTGTCTGTCTATTTTTGGTGGGAAGGTGGGTAACATGAGAAGGACTATTTCACAATATCTTCCCCTGAGCTTTATTTGAAGTATAGGAAGCTGAAAGAGCTATGGGCTGCCAGAGAGATGAGTGTACAATGGAAAACAGGACACTTGTGGACTCTTCTAGGCCTCCTCAAGAATAAGATGAATATTAGAACCCTGACCTCAATGCACAGGAATGTTTTCCCTTTGAATTTCTTTTCAATAAAATTGGACGAGAATGGTTGAAGAAATGTGGGAGGAATTTTTGGCACAGCACAGTATAAGGATTTACCAGAGTGAAACAGGCCATGTACTGAAACAGGCATTCAGACCACAAAAGGGAAAAGGGACGACTCCATGTCATTGATCACAAGTATGATGCATTAGCCCACAAGGCTACAGTGCAAAGCATTTGCCACCAAATGATGCAATAATCTCACCTGCAAACCACAGGAGTGCCCATAGCTCAGCGATGAAGCACATGCTTTGCATGCTGGACTCCCAAGTTAAACCCCTGGTGTGCCCAGGTAGAACATTTCCTGCTTGAATCAACGTAGAGATCTTCTGGTCATTGTGGTCAGCAGTGCTGCACTAGATGAGCCAATTGTCCAATCTGTATATGTACCTTCCGTCATTCTGAATATCCTATAACTGCCTACAAGGCTTCAACCACAAACAGTACAATTGCCAAAATGGATGCCTTTCTTCAGCCTAACTTTACTACACCTTCAACAAAAGGGATGATCAGTCTTCCAATGGAAGAAAGGCTTGGACTATTCCAGTCAGATCGGGTTAGGTTTTTATGATGGCATAGATGTGGCCACACTGGGGAATTTGTGGCCTGGCATTCCTTCACCATGGGAAACTTTGTGTGAGTGGGGACAGCGGGGATTGCGCAAAAGACTCAGTAGGCCTATGGCTGTGTGACTACTCCTGGCCCAAAACATGAAATAGATCCATAAGCTGAGTGTTGCCACCCAGCAAATACCTTTATTTCATGGCTCCTTTAAGCATCACCAACTTTCAGAGCCCTCTTCTCTTCTCTTCTCTTCTCTTCTCTTCTCTTCTCTTCTCTTCTCTTCTCTGCTTGGGGCTCGGGGCTCAGGGCTCGGGGCTTGGCTCGGCTCTTGAACACCAGTTCTATCTTGTCAAGGTCTGGTCAAGGTTAAGCACAAGAGATGACTTACAATACAAGAGCCATTTATCTATTTTTACAAAATGCAAGTGTAGACATATGGAACCATCAAAGCACAAGCAGTATTCATTTTTGTCAAGTTATTATGTCAAGTAAACCTATTAGGACTTTAATTTTTTGCTACGTATTGAAAAAGACCACCTTTCTGTGGAATTTATAAGAAATGACTAAAGTGCTAATCCCCACACATGAGAAATTGCACCTGTTTCTTTAGTTTCACTTTAGTTAGGCTCCAAAAAAGTAAAAGCAAAACAAGCAAAAAGCAAAGATCTACTAACAACCACTGGGATGTGGCAAATGTAGAACTCCATCTAAGTTCACTATCATTATCCAAAAACATTTGAGCATATAGCACTTGGTTATACGGCACTTTCAGCTTTACTGTAGTGATCAGAATTTAATATGTGCATTATTACAGCCATCCTTAATGTCTCTACATTTAGTGAAGATAATGTGCCTACAAAAAATAGAAATGTTTTGATAAATAAATAAATAAATAAATAAATAAATAAATAAATAAATAAATAAATACAATAAGGGAGTAGTATTGTGCTCATAATTTGGATGATGATACCAAAACCTTGGACTTCTCCATCTGAATGAGCTGATTTTTTGCTATCAGCATTTCATCTGTTTTGCTTGGTTGAATGGAAGAATAAAACCAATTTAACATTTAGCATCCTATCTGTGAGATGCTGTCTAATATGGATTGCTACTTCATGTCATCCATCACATCTTATCAAAGACTTAAGTGTTAGATATCAGCTGCTATCAAAAGTTGACTACTGCTGTAAACCAGCTCATGAATACTTTTGACGCTTGATTGCAATGTGTCAGATTATGTCAGATTACTGGCAACTACTGCATGTCTTTTACGATATACCATTCAATGTTGTGAGCCCCAAACAGTCACTGAATATCCACACAGTAAGAACATATTCAAAGAATATTCTCTATCAAAATTTGTAGAGAAGAATTCTAAGCAGGACATGTTTGGGTTCCCATTTCTGCCAGGTGAAAGATTTTGGTACCTCCTATTGTGTGCTTGTCTGCTGCAGTAGCTGCATTTTGCTGATTTTTCAATCATCTTTTAGCAGCAAAATCACTCTGGTCTTGTCAAATTATAACCTTCACTTGTTCCTTTGACAAAATGGCATGGCTCATTCTGTGGCAAGATGCCCTCTTGTGGAAGATTTACCTATCTTCCAGAGACAATTTTGCAAGGAGAATTAATTTCCCTCTCATATCTGTTTGTTGTGTTGAAACAAGTGTCAACAACCATCATTCAAACTTACGGATGCTTTCAGGTTCACAGGCACTGAGTGAGGTTCAACTGAGCAAGTGAAGAAGTGATGTATAAGCCAATTTTTCATCATTCATCAAATATTTGGTACATAGAACACTTTGAAAGTGCTTGAGAAAAATCAGCCTGATCAAGTTAGACAGAAGGAATAGAGTCTCAGGGCTAAAAGCTATTAAAGACTTTACTAGAATTATATTCCCTCAGCAAGCAGGCATATGTGCTTTGTCTCTTATTCCCCAGAAAGATTCCTAAGTGTAATTCCAAGGGAATGCCTTAATTTTAGCTAGTCATGTAACATTAATGCTGAGTCATGCTACTAGAAGGAAACTTATAGGTCAGAAAACCAAAATGCCTAACAGCAATATAATTGGAAATATGTCTCCGTAGAAATCAAAACAAATGCAAATGTCTTCCTTCCACAGGGCTCCTTAGGTTTTTTTTAATATTGGAATTATGTATGTATTTATTTAATTTCTATACTGCCTCAAAGCAAAAGCTTCTGTGTTGTTCACAATTTCTCAAAAATATAAGTGTCAGTAAACATACACATAACAATAAAGCAAAATATAAAATGTCAATAAACAAATTTAAAACAGTGTAGAATTCATATACAGACAAATGTAAAAATGGTTAAATGTCTAAAATATTTTAAATAAAAACCCAGACAATAGAACACCTGCTCCATTAAAGACCCATAAATGCCATGAAATGCCTGGGAAAAGAGAGCCATTTTAACCTGCGACCAAAAAGGTGACAATGTTGGCACCAGGTAGGCCTCGGTGGGGAGATCGCTCTGGAATCAGGAGGCCACAGTTCAGAAGGCCCTTCTCCTTGTCGTCTCTTTCCAGATTCTATGGTTCTGGTAGATTAAGGGAGAGAGAGGTGTTCCATTAGGTGTTGTGCTCCCAAGCTGTCCCAGAAGATGTTGGGCTTTGCCCCTGTCTAGCTAGATCTTGCACCTCAGAGGAAGAGGGGACAGTGTCTGGCCCAGTGGTGGGTGACTTGCACCCCAACAATTCAGCTCTATGTGACCTCTCACTGCCCATTGAACAGTGGGGTGTGGAGACAGTCATACAGCCAGTCTACCTTACCTGGGAGACTCATACTTGCAGAGGAAACTGCCGGTCAGTCAAGGACATTGAAGCTGATAACTGGGCAGCAGTAGGAGGTCTCTGTGGGAGAAGGTGCTTCAGGGTGTCCTTGGGTTCACCATCAGTCATGGAGAACAGGGCAGAAAAGCCCAAACAGGCATAGCCACAATTTGGCAGGTAGGTTTCCCTGTCAGAGTGCAGGTCGCTTAGTGATGGATGGAGGCCACTTCCCTGTAGACAAACCTGGGGGAATTCTCAGAGTCTTTGCAGAAGAAAATGAATCACCATCCCATAAATTTCCCAGCCTGCTGTGCAAACAGAAGCTTGGGGTGAGTTTTCCACCTAACCTACCTCCATCTTTATATCACTCCCCCATTAAAAATTATAAACTAAAAACTTGTTTCCCTTCCATTGTAACTGCAGATGCCTAGCAAATTCAATGGTTTTAATAGTGGCTCCCTCCATTAGTCAGTTCATTCCAGATAACTTGAGTATATGATACTACATTGCATTGTAATTGTGATTTAATTTGTAGGATTAAATTGCAGGTCACAGTGTGTAGGTCGCAACTTGTTTTGTTCTCTTTTTTGAGCCTACAAGGAAAGAGAGTCATGGAACAGTTATATAGAATAATATATTATCCTACAACATTTTTCAACACCTTCAAGCTCTGCGTAAGAGTGGATCCACTACATCTTAAAAGAACAGTCTGGGCTGTCATTACTAATAATTCAAACTGTTTTTATCGTGGGATTTTCAAGCACACTAGAAAGAGATGTGCATTTTTTCTTTGATGAACCATTGCTAGCAAAGAGAACTATTTCCATAAAACTAATTTGAAGGTAGTTCTGGCTGTCCAAGTGGAATGTATCACGGACTCTGTGACCCAGAAACAGGAAAAGAAAGAATGAACCATCAGCAAAAATAAAAGGCAACTCATACAAAGTTGTTTATTGAGTTGTCCTGAAGAGCCAGACAGATCACTTGGGAAATCTTGCCAAAGTTTGACATACAAACATGTTTTTGAGGGACCGGTCAACAAATGAAGCTTTATTTGAGGAAGCTCTTAGAGACAGTTTTGCTGTAAAAAAAGTCCTTCCTGTTTCCCTGAAGACAAGTACATTGGAAGTAGGAGAAATGTTCTGAATGCTAGGGCAGGGTGGAGACATTGAGAAAAATAGTTCCACTGAAAAGTGAAAATGATTACATAATTGTGCTGGACTTCTCCTTTGTTTTTCAGGTGTTTCTCTTCCTATCTTATAATTCTTTCACTCTTCATTTGGAAATATTCTTCTCAATTTAGAGAGAGTTTATGGAGCATTTGATTTAGAGAGATATCTAGGAACAAAGCATGGATCAGTTTTGACCCATGTTATCTTTCAAGTTTCCAGAAAGTTCATTGTGAAAAAATGAACATTTCTGATACTGTAAATCTATGGTTGAACAGGAAGGAAAACATAAATAAATAGTTGTACATATTGACTTACAGAATTTATATTGCAGGCCAATCCCAAAGGCACACACATTTTCAATTTTTACACTGTTGACTCACTGCAGTTTCTATGAATTGACAATAGCAATAAAGAAGGTGAATGCTTGCTTACTTCTGTGGGGTTATCTCTAGTTATTGTTGAGAGAAGCTTTCCCAATCTGCTGCTCTTCATATGTCTTGAACTTCAATTGTCATCAGGTCCAGCTAGCATGCCCGTTCATCAGGAATGTTGGCAATTGTAGTCCAAAACATCTGGGGAGATCAGATTAGGAAGGGCTGGCTGGATAGACATGTGGCTTCCAAAAATCATGATCCAGAAAATAACTAAGCTCTGAATGTATAAATGGGGAATAAAAGGCAAGACTTTGGGAATAAAAGGCAAGACTTTGAGTATTGAGGAACATCACAGGGAGCAGTGAAACATAGATGATTGAGCAGAGGCTATTCAGAATGTAAGGCTGATCACACACAAAGATGTTTGGAAATTCATTTCCGTTCTTTCATGAGCAGAATTTACCCTATTTGCATCTCCAAAACCCAAACTGAAATACAATTTTTTGTCAAAGTTCATGAATACCTTTGTTTATGATGCCATTCACAAAGAAGAGCTGTTTTCAGTACATTTCTATGTATTCGCATAAAAAATTACTGAATTATTATGTATACATTAAAAATTGTTGCTGTTTGAAAACCATTCATAAACTTGTTTTTAATTAAACCAAATACCTTACCAATTTCATGTGAAAAGACGAAGGGGTGGACAATCTGATGCAGCTTGGACAAGCATGGAGGTAGACCTTGGAGAGCCACAGCAGTGTGAAGTGTTGCTGATTTCAATGTCTTTACTCACATCTCTTACATCCCTTCACCATCACTCCATGTGTTGGCCAAATACTGAGATGCTGAACTCATGTTTACTGGTCCAACAATTATGTGGTTACCAGGCAACACAGTTTCTATGTTCCCCATTCACTCCCCCTGGCCTCACTATGCATGTCAACAACCCCTGAAAAACAATTCCCCATTCTTTCCCTACACTTATCTATGGACCACAACGACCTTCATTTGAGTGGTCCTGAGTCAGTTTCCCCTTTCCCAGGTTTCCCTTTTCCCATTCCAGCAGGTCTTTTATTAAATGAAAAGAAATAGCTTTGCCTTGATTTCCCCTCCTCCCCTCCATGTATTCTCATGCTGTCTCCCTGATTCCAAAAGAAAACACAGAGACAGGCATATTACTTAAAAACATAGAAACAGAGCAAGTTAGAAAGGGTCTCCCAGGCCATCTAGTCTGACCCCCGGCTCCAGCCGGCTCTGCTCACAACATGCCCACCATGTGGATGTCCAGCCTATCCTTGAACACCCGCACCGATGGGGCCTCAACGACCTCTCCTGGAAGCCCATTCCACACCCTCGGGGTCCTGACTGTCAGGAAGTGCTTCCTGGCATCCAAATGGAACCTTGGCTCCCTGAGCTTGGCTCCGTTGGAGTGCGTCCTGCCTTCCTCTGCAGGGGAGAACAGGTCTCTACCCACCTCTGTGTGGCACCCCTCATGTACCTATATGTTGGCAACAGATCCCTTCAGAGTCCCCTCTTCTCTCCTTGGTCAATAGGAATAAAGCAAGCAATGATGACTCTGTTCCTAAAGTGCAGAAAGAAGTAGAGATTGAAGGCTATAAGCAGCCTCTTCCACAGCCACTCTTGCTAGGGGACTCTATTGTATTTCCATATCAACAATGGTAAAATAGTTATCTTGTATCCAGATGACGGGAGAAATTGCAGTAAAGCATGGAAGCATGGTAGAGAAGACTATTGATTAACTTTCTGGGGTTTCGTTTCAGAAAAATGATCCTGCCATGAAGGAACTCTGGTACTGGGTTAGGGTTTCACCATGACTTCTCATGTCCTGTGAACTCACCCAATGAGTAAGCACTGTGAGGTTTCCTTCTGTGAGGTTCACATCCCTTCTGACACAGCAATGCTATGGTGTGGCACTGGGTGAAACTGAAGGCCTGCATTTTCAAATGTTTGACTTAGAGAAATTAACAGGTGAAAAAATGGTGGGGGGATTTTGTTCTTTCTTGCTTTTTTCCTTGTTTCTCCTATTCCTCCACCCTCTTTCCCCTGGAATGCAGAACTGCCTCCCACCTTATTTGATGCTCAGTGCCATCGGACTTGGCTTCTTCCAAATGTTTGTTTATGTACTGATTGAAAATATTAGAGGCCACACTTTAGCAATATTCTCAGACCAGCATGTATTGAAATGTCAATAAAAAATAAATAAATCCTGATTTTAAATCAAAATGAATCAGGAGCAATAAATTAAATTAGAAAGCCAGCATAAAATCTCAGACATATAAAAGACCTGGAGAAAATAGAAGCATTTTCATATCTTCTGCCAAAAGAAGCATCACAATAGCACAAAGTCCACCTCTCAGGAAGGAGAATTCCAAGGTTTCCATTCTGGGAAAGGTCTAGTCTTCTGTCACCATGTCCCTCAGGGTGGAATATAATGGGACCTGAACTAGGGTCTTAGAGAATCATATTAACACTCAGGCATGCCCATGTGGGAGTAGGCAATTCTTCAGATGGCCTGCTTCCAATCCAGGTAGACTTCTGTGTCGTAAAAGCACCACTTTCATTTGTGCTTAGAAACACTCTTCACTCCTCATTTGTGGCCCTAGGACAGTGCTTTCACTGGAGGAAAACTGCATAGCCAGAAGGGGAGTAAGACACAGAAAACCACTTTCCAGCTGCTAGCACTAAGGAAAGAGAGCTGAGATAAAAGAGATGGTAACAGCCACAAAATCCTAATAAGAACCAGAGCATTTGAACAATGCCATCCATTTTGCTACCCACATTCATAGGTGGCAGAAATGAGGTGCAAGGGAGGGTAGGAAAAAGGGAGGCATTTCCCTCAACCACCTTCCTTTGCTGTGTTTTTTTTTTCCAGTGGTTTTCTAGGGCACTCTGGGAAATCAAGGGTGCACAGCACATGACATCCATTTCCCAGAATGCCCCCTCAAAATATGGTCTGAAATGTCTGAAGAAGAGAATGCGAGCAATCAGCACCAATGGTCATGCTACTGCTAAAAAGTACTGGGACGGAGAAAAAGAAGGAAAGCAGGCCTTTGCTCCCTGCCCCCAATAATCCCTACATGCAAACACAGAGATATAGGCTCTGTATTCATCCCTATATTCGCCCCCATTCCACCCTTTCCTCATTTAATTTTTAGGAGACAATTCGAAAATTTGCTATCTCATCTCAGACCCACAGGCTGCTCTGTAGCGATGTTTTTGGAATGAGCATTGATTGCCTAGTGGCATTTCGCTATTTAAAGTAATCTGCCTTGTGTGGGGGGATGGGAGACATAATCAGACATCATTCTGAAAGCAGGCTGACAACTGAAGGGGAAATTTGGTGTTGTCACTGGGCCAAGATTTGGCAATCTTATCTTGTCTAGTCAATTCATTTTAATTTGCCAGGACCAGCTGATGCGTTGAAATGGTTTCAGAGTTACATTTCTTCCCAAAAAGGTTCCCCAAAGAGACTTACCATTCAAAATGTCTAAACAATTTAGAAACTCAAAATATATAACTTAACTGCCTTTGTAATCTACATTTTATCTTCTACAAAATATGTCTTCATCTTTATCCCTTCACTGATAGGACCTTTCCCCTATTTGGTCATGATAGGAAGGTTAATTGTCTCATTTTTCTTAGCAAAACACAGCACACGGGCCTGTGAACATCATATTAACATTTAATGCATTTTTTCCCTTATGGTACCATCTAATTAAAATGGCCTCCGTCTGTTAGTCCAGTGTGAGCCATTCAAGGCATAAAACTAGAAAAAGGCAAGAAGAAAAATAGAACACCTTGAAGTAGATGAATAACCTCTCTCCCTTAAGCAAACACTGTTAAATTAAACCCCACTATTCAGAGATCTGGTTGGACCAATGGCCTTTTTCCCCACCATCAGCCCCCAAGTTATAGAATGAAACTGGTGCACATACCAGTTCATCACAAAACACTCCACATAAGCAGCAAGCTAATGTGAGGCCATATGATCCATTTTGGGCAGAAGGAATTCCGATCATGGGGAGGGCGTAAGGATAATTTTCAAATGCATTCATGATGCCATGTTGCAATGTTTTCTTGAAGATTCAGCTCTTTGAAGCAAAGAGCTGAATCTTTTCTTGTTACTGATTACTAGGAGATTGTGCTGAGTGCTGTTCTGGAGTCCATGAAAGATGGAGACAGAAGGTCCCTACATATGCCATTATTCATGGACCACTGTTCTTCAAAGCAGTATTTTCTGGTGGATTTTTTTTAACTGATCGCACAAGCAGGACCTCAGTCTTGATAGGAACCATGCGATGGAGGCAGGGGGGCTTTGAAGTGAATGCAACCTTGTTGCACTGAAAATTGCAGGCATAAGAGAGCAGTCAGGATGAGGTGCGCTATGGGACCAAACCATTAAAGCCCCTAAATCACCATGGTAGAATTCTGACCCAGGTGAGGTGGAGACACTGGCTGGGTGTCAGAGATGAACACCCTGCTCTTATGGGTTCAACTATATGAATGACACCATATGCAGTTCACCCTCTAGAGAATAATGGTGGAGGCAAATGAAGATGTGCCTCCCCACGCATAGACCATGGGGGTAATGTGGCTCTCATACCATCTCTGATCCTGACAGTTCTGAAGTGTATTTCCATAGCAGAACTATGAGCCAAATGCAAGACTTCTAGGGCAGGGGTTCAAGCATGTTAGTATTGATGTCAGTGGAAAAACAAAGAACGCATGAAAACGAGGGACTGGATGCAGAAGCCTCATGAAGGAGTGAGTGAAAAACCAGTAGTAGAAAAGCACTGGATGAATAATTTCTGAACCAAAATGGAAGTCTTTCCATCAATTGTCCATCACCAGAACAACCAGGGCTAAAAGGCAGCTTCTGTTATGATGTTATTTCCTACAGATGGATCATACCACTGTAGGATAATTTGTACATATTGTTATAGATTGGCTACAATTAAGTATGTGTGACAAAGGCCACACAGAGCTGTTTGATACATTCAATTCCAATCTTGAAAATGGAAAAGAAGGGGGAGAGGAAGAGGAAGAGGAGAGGAGAAGAAAGGAAAAAAAGGGGGGAAGGAAAAGAAGGGGAAAGAAGGCAAAGAAGGGGGAAAGGGGAGAAAAGGGAGAGATTAATTGGGCAGGAGAATAAGCACTCCAAACCCACTGGCATTTCAGGATCCTGTCTATGCTTCCTAAGAAAAAGTGAGTTAATATCTAGATATGAACACATCAGAGTGTAAGAAACCACTTATTTGGGCTTTCTTCATTATTTGCCCAGCAGTAGCCCTAGGCAAGGCAATTAACATCTTTGCCTGTCAATTTATATAACTATAAAAGAAGGATAATGCTTTCCCACCTCATCACAAGGTTGTTATAAAAACTAATTAGTTAATGCTTGTAAAATGTTTTGAAACTGTAAAGAGGTATGTAAGTACTAAGTACTATCATTATTATATCTTAATAGAATTGTACGCCTGCACCAGCATAAACTCACTTAGTGGAACCCATTAATTTCCAAAATGCAATGCAGTTTGTATTCATATCATTCTCTTCCTGGCTGATTAGTACCAATACGTTGTCTATTTTCAGAGGCTCACAGAGCCTACCTTGTTGAGGTCATGCCAGCAAATGCAGCCCCAACTGTGATATTCTGAGTTGTTGCTAGACATCCTGAGAAAATCAGGAGTCAAGCTGGGGCAGCTGATGTGTCTCTCAAGGGATACCCACACAGAAGGAGCTATGCTATTCTACCACATGGCAGCAAGGGGAATATGCTAATTGGAGCCATTCCATCTGCATACTTTGACTTCTTTTCTCCCATGGACTGTTTCCATTCCCACTAGGCTTTCTATTCCTCACTGCAGATCTTTGAGAATCATTGTCAGCATCTAACCTGTTTACCTCTTTCCTCTTCATTCCAATTTCTTTCATGTCAAATCCTTTGGATTGTATACCTGAACAGAAGGATCTTCTTATTTTTGTCCCTTATTTTTGTCCCTTATTTTTGTCCCTGTCCCTGTGTTGTATCATATGATACAGAATGCTTCCTTTTTCATGTCAATCCATGAATTTGTTTTATCAACTTCTTCAAGGCATTTGGAGAACCTTTTCAGATGAAGAGCAGCATACATTTGCATTAAATAATATTGGCATGTAATGTCTTGGCTGTGATGGACCTATATTCAAGAGAAGCCAGATTAATTGTATTCTTCCTGTAAAAACAGAATTGGGCCAGGATTGGGAAATGGGAGTTTCCATGGCTTGACAGAATTACCAGAAACTTAGCAGTGTAAGAATGGTGGTGTAAGGAGAGTCTGCCCTGATTTGGGGGTAAATAGAGCACAAAACAGCTTACTTCTATGATTGTAAATTGATGTGTGATGTCGAAGTTTGATGGGCACTGTCTTGTGGTGGTCAGGAGTCCCCATATGAGGCCTACATTTTAGAAACCTTTCTCTGTTTGTTAAGCACCTTTTGTGTTAGGAGGACACAAGAAAGCTGCACTGGGCACAAATTCTCAAAGGCTGATCTTCAGAAGAGGACGTAAAACAGGTAAGGGCTTGGAGTGTGGGCCAGTTCCAGACATTGAGATGGGAGAAGTGGAGATGCTGGCCAGAGTACCAGGTGGGCAGGTAGTTTCTGGGAATAACCAAGATGTACAGTTGACAGAAGCCCTTCACTGCTCCTCTTCTTCCTGCTCCCCCTCCATTTTTTTTTTTTTTTTTGAAGAACAGCTTGCAGCCCTTGAAAATGTACTCCCAAAGCAGCCATCTTTCTCACTCCCAGCATTTTGGGAAAAGGTTGCCATTTGAGTTCTGGACTGCACAAGTGCAGACAGGTTTTCATAAATACACATCATCATGGATTCCCTTTCCTCCACAGTGTTTAGAAACTAACTTTAAATCTTGTAATAATTAGGATTTTTGTTTTGGTTCCCCTGCTCTCCTTCTTTGCTAAATAATCCTAGTCCTATGTCTTCTCACTGTAGTATTGATTAAATTAGTCCAGAGAAAACTGAAGAAACTAAAGCATTTTCCTGTTAATCGCTTCTGGAAACAAAATTGTGGCTTCAGAAAAGTCATGGCCTCCAAGAGCAACAGTGCTTTGGGCAGGAATCCACATCTTTATGTTCTAGCCATTCATTAGAGCTTCCACTGGCATTTCCAGTTTGATTTCTGTTTTGTCCTTTTCCTCCAAAAGTGCTAAAAATGGGAAAGCAGTTTGGTGAAGACAAACGCTTTCAGTATATAATAATGCACTTGGATATCTCAGGTCAAGTAATTAGTAATATATAACCTTGAATATGAACACACATTTGGAAATGCTTTGAATTAATAAAAAGGGCTGGTTAAAAACCACTGAATTTTAAATAGTTCATTTGGTAAGCATCTTACTAAAGGATTGAAATGGCTGTAATCTGTGAAGAGGCATCAAAGCATGAAATGGTATCAGCGGTCAGATTTAATAGAGATCTCCAAGCTTCAGGTTTTATAACTGGATCAAATGGTAAATCAGACTGTGCAAATCAGTCAAAAACTAAAGGGGGCATCAATGATTTATGCTTATGGATGGCAGATGGACAAGTATGAGACATTCCGAAAGAAAGCAGATAATTCTCTCTCTCACTCACCCTCTTTCTGTGGGGTGGGGAGAGACACTTGTGACTCAGAAGCATATTTTAAAAAGGCATGGAGACCTCATAAAGTTTGTTTATTGAGTCACCTTTTTAAAACTAGGAGAAATCAAACAGCTTTTATCTTGCTGGGCACACCTTTCCTTCACTTTTGGGTCTAAGTAATCCACCACAATTACACACAGACAAGGGTATATGGAGATGTTACTCTCTGAAGCAAGTGTGGAGGCTTCAAGGAATCTCAAGGGAAGCAAAAAGTGTGCTGATAAAACTAGCAACCATACTCAGAAGCATTCCATATATCCCTGTTTCGTATCATATCATCCAGATTGCTTTCCTTTTCATGCTGCTCCATGAATTTGCATTGAGATGGGTCATAGAACACCTCATGTAGCATTTTACAGCATTGTTTCAAAATAGTCAGTCTAGTTGAATTTCATAAGTTTCTAGAGTGGGGCCTTCTGCAGAGGTCAGAGAATATAATGAGCCACCCCTAGCTTATGATCCCTCATGGCTTACCATGTTTTATAAACCTAGTTATTCTCAAAGGTGCCTGCTAAAATATTAAGCCAGTGATCTGGTGGGGCAAGGTCCATTGTTTAGAGCTAGGACAATGTGTTCTGAAATCTGAATCTGGCTACAGAGCAGCATTACATTATACAGAGATTCCCATTCCCCTGTGCGGGCATAATCTTGAGTTAGGGTAACATGAATGAAAAGGGACATGTAAGAAGATTTCCTACATGCACGATGCTGTGCTCATAAAGCTTTCTGCAAGAAGAGGTTGCAATTACATGGGGAAAATGTTATTGCAACATTTGTACTATTGCAGTGTTATTGCAATAACACAGGAGCTCTATTTGTGTAAGCTGGTATGCACATTGGGCTTCTTGTGTGTGCCAAATGTGCAGTTGGTAGAAGACATCCTTGGAATGCTTTAGCAGCAAAGTTTCCAGACATTTGACATAGTATCCTGACAATCTCATGCATTTTGGAGCATGACGTGTTTGTCCTAAGGGTGGATACAATAGAAGTTATTATACACATTCTCTGGGTTTAATTTATGGTTTGGGAGCAATGAAGTATCATTACTTAGAATGACCATAGCTAAAGACTATTTAGCTATAATTGGTGAAGAGCAGGTAGGAAAAAACATACTAATCCAGAATGGTTTTGTTGTTGCTGAATGGGCGGGCAACACATTAACCAGCTCATTAACTGAAGACTTTCCACATTCCTAATATATAGGACTACACAGTTCCCAAGAGCCCTGTCAGACTTCAGTCCACCTACTTGCAAACTTTTGTCAGGACTTGGACAAATAGCAAAATAATAATTAGTGGTCTGTCAAGATATATTTGTACATGGAACAGAATTCTGTGCATGCAGATACAATTGAAACCAAAGAGATTAACTCATACACAATGGGTTGCATCCAGGATCTGCCTGTTGAGAATGGAGGGCCTCTGCTCATAGACTCTCTGTTGATGTTCAGGAGTCCTTGTCTGTACCAACATCACAGGTGATGCTACTCAGCAGGATCCACTTACCCTCTGTAGAACTGGTTCTCAGGAGGCTGGAATGGCTGCCACAGAAAGGAGTAGGTAGGGAAATCCGTTTCCACAATGTTGACTCCAGGCAGCGGAGACACCCAGTGTGGTGCACTAAGAGCATGGGGTTGGGACTCAAGAACTCCAGGGTCTAGTCCCCACTCCACCATGGAGCTCACTGGGTGACTGTGGGCCAGTCACAGGCTCTCAGTCTACAGGGCTATCCCACGGGGTTGCTGTGAGGATAAGATTGAGAGAAGGAGAATTAAGTTCCCTTGACTTCTTGGACTGAAAAAAAGGCTAAATAGAAATATACTAAACAAATAATAAATAATGCACCTTGATCTGTTTCTGACCCATTCAACAGCTAAAATCTTTCAAGGATAATGAAACTAAAATTGCCTAGCCAGTTTAATTCAAATGAACTTTGTGTTGGCTCTTACTTGGACAGTAACCATTCAACAACTTGAATCCATACAGATCTCCACCACAAATGAGCTCTGAAATTGCATCATTCTCCCCATGATTTTTTCCAGAAGAAACTTGTCATATTTATTGAGACATTCCAATAGCTTAACATGTATACCAGAGCTTCTTAATGCATGGGGGTTGCAATAATCCACTAAGAATGAAGCTATTATGTTACAAGTAAACTTAGCTTCAGCCTTTGTATTCTGCCTGAAGAACAGCTCAGCACAACTCAAAAACACAATTGTTTTTGCAAGCACAAACTAGTCCTTTAAAGTATACTTTCTATTATATTAGTGATGTTAAATGGAACATCATCTTTCTCTTTGGATGGAAGGACTGTAATCAATTTAATGTATAATACTTGACTAGGAATTACTTATTTCAGGTCTGTAGTGATTTCTAAGATGACAGAAAAAACAGATAGATACCCTTAGGGATGTTAGCAAAAAATAAAAAATGAAAAGTCTTCTTGACCTTGGCTGACTTTGTATGATGGCAAACTTGCAGCCGAATGGAATCCATCAACACAATCTAAGACAGGCAATGTGTGCAAAATCCATTATGGGGGAAAAAAGTTTACTAGGCAGACCAGTGTTTAAAATCAAATTTCTATCTGACAGAACAGACTGCTTCAAGAACAGAAGAGTCACCATTTCATAATATCTCCTACAGTGTTTGCAAAAATAGCATCCCTTCCTTTGAAACCTTTCAGTTAACAGCTAGAGCAGTAAAAAATTATGCCTGTTTAAAATGATTGCTTACATGGATTGTACACAAGGGTCAATTTCAAGGCTACTTAGACTAGACCAACCTAAAGGAATGGGGTTCAGATTAGATGAGCAATGGCACGATGCATTGGCCATAACCCATGATATTGATGGGGGATAGATTGGAAGGACCAATGCCTCCTACTTCCCATTTGTCTAGTCAGAAATCAGATCAGGATCTACTTCCAACACCAAATTAGGTCACTAAAAGCTTGGAAAGCAGGAGTCAATATTTTTGTAGGAGATAAGTACGAATTCCATTCTGGTACTGAAACAAAAGATACTTCGATCTGATTCCTACCTGTTATTTCCAATCGGTCTCTTGGAAGATCAGTGTTACCTCCAATCAGTGCATCTGGGGAGCTCAGCTTTTCCATGTTGAGTGCTGAAAGGGACTGGTTACATCTAAGGTTTGTCCTGCTTGCTTCTGCTTCTAAATGCCAAGGCTTGATTCACTCATTAATGAGCAGAGAAACTGCTTCTGTATATATCTGAGCAGATTGACAAAGGCTGGATATTTGGTATGCTGCATGAAAGTCCTGTGGAGGGATTCAGTTCTATTTACTTGTAAGCAGAAATGATTTTTCTCCACACTTGGATGTTTGAGGCATTCCACCTCTCACTAGTGGTGATGGAGCCTGTGAAGACACACCTGAGGTCTTCCTAAACCCCGGACACACACTGGATGGAGCCTTCATAGCAAAACAGGTTGTGCAATACAAGTGTGTAAGAAGATATCAGAGACAAAATGATAACGTAATCAATACATTGATGGATGGATGTGGGATGGATGGATGGATCAAAGTCAGCATCTGCCTCTCTTGAAGAGCAAGGGCCACACACCCTTGGAACATTAGATTTGGTGACAGTAGTATGTAGTCATTGGTTTTGTTCAATCAGTATTAACTGAAATATAAACAGAAATATTTAGGTTTTCCCCACTAGTTCGATATAAGTTGGACAAATAAATTATTATTGCAAACAAAGGGTCCAAATGAGTAAAGAAAGACCACATATGTCCATCTGCTCATTCTTGCTACTTCAGCCGTTCTCCCCAATTTCTGGCACTTAATTCATGCTCCTCTAATTTCTCCCTCAGTTCTTGCATCTGGCTTGTGATACCACCCAAATTCGAAGACCATGAGTCCATATGTCACAACCGTTGCACTTTGTAATTCCGAAACACATAATGAAACCCGACACAGTTCCAATACACTTTAATATTCCTTTGTAATTCGGAGACTGATCATATTTTAATTTTCCAAATACATGAATTCTGCATGATTAGGCATCTAATCTCCACCATCTTTGCACAAGCTCAGCTTATAATTGCTGTAAATAAAGTGCATAACACAACTGCCAAATGATGTGTTGCAGTGGATGCACTCCATTCTGATCAATGGAGTGGAAAAAGAATGCACACTGCCACCAAGCACTTGGCGTATCAGCATGTGCGAAAGTGAGAGGACAATTCAGAAACAGAGACACTTCCGAATTTCCAGTACTGGATTTGTAAAACTTGGTGAACAAGTTCAAAAGTTAGAATGAGGTCGGATCACCCATCACTTCAAATTCCATGTCTTGGTGGCCACATCAATAACCATACATGAAACCCACATTTCTTTAGTGCAGCCCAGCTTGTTTAGGGCCATTCTCATTTACTGACGACACTGTGTGTCATGGGCAAGTGTGCCATTCCCCATGCCCGGTGCCATAGGTTAAGATGGATGTGAGAGCAGCCCCACTTGTGGCTTAGCACTTGCCTGCTTAGTGCAATTGTACCTTACATTTACGTGCATCATTTCTATGCACAACTTGTCCCATAAATAAACAGCATAAAACAATAGAATTTAAAACATGCCATAAAAGCAATGCACCAGTTCTAGATGTAATTGTACTTCATAATTAAAGCTTCTCCATTCATTTGCCATAATCCAGATCATATTTATTAAAAGCTCAAGCATCTCTGTTGTCCGGGAGGCAGGTTATTTCCACTGAAGACCAAAATCACATTTGCAAGAGTGTACTTCATACAATTTAGTGTTCAAATTTCCTGTTATTTCTCCTTGCAGAACTCCAATAGCTTCAAGCTGATGAAGGCTGAGAAGTCAGGAAATATATTCAGCTAAGATTATTACATCTTCCATTCATGTAGAGCAATAGCTAATTATTTCCTCTCTCCTTCTGCTACAGATAACTAAGGCGAAGGTCTGTACCTTTCCAAATAATATCCATTTCCAGAAGAGAAACTGTGTTAATCTGTAGCGACAGTATACCAAGATTGCTTCCAGGTGTATATTCTTAAAATGACTAACAACATTGAGTTTAAGCACAGGATTACAGCTTTCAGAATCTTTTAATTCCCCAAAGCAGAAGTAGGTGTACTCTTGGCCCTGCAGGTTGCATGCAGCAGGGGGACTGAGTTGGTAACTGCATCCACACGTGTGCATGCACATAAACACATGTACACCCATCCTTCTCTCTTATCTACCTCTAATGCACACAAAGAGACCTACAATCACCCCTTGCATCTAAGTACGCAGGATAGGAAAGTTTAATCCTTCTCTACCTGCACACTGAGATCACTTTAGGCCTTTGCCAGTTCAGTGACAATCAGCTCTGCCTTCTTTCCCATGAAATTGGAGAGAAATAAGACAAAAGCTTACACTGAGCATTTTTTTTTTTGAAACAGCAAGCAAGCTTAATGTGATAGAAGTGTGTGCCAACCTTTGCTGAGAGCTGTATAGGGTGAGAGAGGCCCTTTGTATCATGTTTACTCAGGCGCACAGCTGCCATATTGGCTGAGCAATCTATGCATGTCTATCCAAAACTAAGTCCCATTCAGTGGAACTGGATTTTTCCCCATCCACACTTCCTTGTGAAAGAGTGAAGCACCAAGTACAAAACACTCCCCAACTTCTTTTGGCTCCAGGGGCTTGATTCATCACCCCAAAGAGCTGAATAAAATTTCATTCAAAAATACATTTGATAAACAAATGTCCACCGTTTTCATAATTCCTCCAGATGATAAATTGCAAAAAAGTCTGAGGTCTTCAGAATATGTGTCCATCCTTCTCAATCTTTGCTATTGTATCGACTAATCCAGTAGACCACTTGGACACAGTGAAGAAGGTCTGTGTTGTGGTCTTCTGAATGCAGTGCCAATGACTGTAACTCCCACACCATGCTATTTCAGCAATAGCATCTTCATGTCAGTCTGCAGACAATTAGTGGGCAGTGGGTGCACTTTTATATTGGATTGGTTGAGAGCTAAGTGTGATAAGAAATGGACCTCCAGCAGCAGAATTCTCCATTATTTTCCACCAAAATAAGGAGGAGATAAGAAGTTTCTTTCAGTTCACTTCTGATCAGGCTTTATCAAGTTCAAGTTTTCTGGACTAAGCACAGATTTGAACACAATCTGTAGCTGAGGTCTATACACTTCTCAGTATAAGCCATCCTGAGCGCTTGGTGGAAGGATGAGATATAAATGCTTGTAATAAAATAAAATAAATAAATTCAGACAAAAAAGAGTCTTCAATAGTATGCACAAATTTGAAAAAGTGCATGAAAATTGCACATTTTTACAAAATGTGCTGAAACACAGCCATAGAAGAATGCATACATTTACACAAAATGTGCACAATTTTAATGAACTTTAATGTGACAGCCACCCCCAAAAGATTAAAAATGCAATATTGGTGCAATGTTTAGGACATGGGTGGCAAACTATCAAGACTGGAATGCCAGGATGAGGGCACAGGTGAAAGATGGATTCCTGCAGCAGTACCAGGATCAAACAGGATTAACAGTACAGAATCAAAACCAGTGAGGCAATACAGTGTGGGCAAGTGTTCAGTCAGTAACACACAGTCCAAGATCACAATCCAAGAAAACAATCCAGAGGTCAGGTATGAGGAAAACAGCCATGTTCTGGCACAGGCAGGATTTGAGAGGAACAATGCAGGTACCTAAGAAGGCAGGATTGGCTGAAAACAAGGATGGAAGCAGAAGTGGAAGCAGAAGTAGGCAGGAATCAGGAAAGGAGATGCAGAAAACCAGAGAACAAGGGAATCACAGAGACAGCTCGCATTTGCTGTGGCAAAGGGCAGCAGTGCATGGTAGTAAAGCCCTTGATGCTGGCCTCCAGGCCCTCCAGCTGCACTGCCTCATTGCTCCCCCGCTGTTCCCTGCATGGTCCTGCAAAGATGATCCTGGTTTTGCAGGCACTTACTCCTTTTGTAAGGATTACTCAGGCCCTGAGCCTCACAAAAGTATGACTACTTGTTGAGATGCTGTTTCAGTCCAAACAGTCCCTAGTTGGCTGGCCTGACTGCAAAAAGAGGTACTTTGAGCCACCAGGTCAAGCTCTAGTGACAGTGATGGATCCAAGAGCATCAAAAACCTTGCAGCAGTGCAAGTGTTTGTCTTTTGTATCTTCCTTTGTTCAAGGGCTACCAGCCTGCCCAGGTAAGACCAAAGGCTGAAGATAACCACTCAGCTATCTCACTTGCTGCCCTGGAAGCAAAATGGGAAGGTCTCTCCTTGGCATGGCTCCCATTGACAGCAGCCTGTCCTGCAGAAAAGGCCACCCTGTCTCCCCTGTCGGGAGATGCCACTGTTACAGCAGAAATTGGGAGATGGGAGGGGAGTGAACCGGCAAGAATGAATCTTCCCCAGTTGATGGAAATACTGTATTTGTTAAGAGTGATGTTGAGTGGATAATAATACCAGCCTAATATCCGATGTGAACTGTGGTGAGGAGTCAGTAAGAAGTATAATAACAACAGCATAATAATATATAAAGGGAATGGTGGTGAAGGCATAGTAAATTAATAATGATGATGATCAGAATAACATCTGAGCAGAGAAATGGTAAGGAAATTATTATAGAAGGAGTGGTTTGTGTGACATTTGAAAGACATAATGATTCAGTAATATCATTTTGCCAGTTGTTTCAGCTACTGAACTGCTGCCATTTGGTGTAGGATAGGAGTAGACAACTTCAGGAAGACCACAGGCCAATTTTACTCCTGGGCCCTCCTTCCTCAGGCTCTACTTCTGTGGTAAAAGGAAATAATAATTTGAAAACCTCAGTTTCAATGAAGATTAATGTAGCATTTGACTGCTCTAACTGTGTGATAGATCTTCTTCTTGATATACCCATAGAGGTTGTGCTTCTTTGACCACACAGTGATTCTTATTCTTACTTTAAAAGAAACCCTCTAGATATGTTAGAATGATGTATATTTGGCATTTTTGTTCAGGAAATAAGTGCACCTCAGAAATGTCAGCAACAGTGGTATTAATCCTGCAAACTGGTAATCTCCTATGCACATTTCTAATTGGAACTCTTAAAGCTGTATAAGCCACCACTAGAAAAAGATTGTAATGAAATAACCCTGCATTTAATTATCTTAGTGATCCTAATGCCTACAATATACCAACACATGCCACAGGCTATCTTTTGACAAACCCTTTCTTCCATTTCAAGAAGAATCCAAGCTTTAAGAACATCTGATTTAAATTCAGTGTATCACTTAGAATGCTGCCTTTCTGTTTATTTGCGATTTAAAATAAACTAAAAGAAAATACCCTTCTGACATACTAACAACATTCAGTTTATTAGGCATACTGGGAGAAATCAACAGCTTTATTAGCGTGTGCATTTAGTACTTCTTCCTCAGCCCCACATCAGTTTATGGACTGCCTCAGGGACAGTGTCTGTCGTGCATGTCATTGGGAGATGGGCGAAAAAAACAATAGGATGTCCCCTAGTGCTAAAAAAGAAATGCGCTTAATTACTTGTTTAGCAACCTGGCCCAGGGTGTTCAAAATAAAATGAATCCTAGTAGCAAGGGCTCCCTGATCTCATAAGAGACCACAGTGTATGGGAGTACAGATGAAACCCTTTCCTTTCTCATCTGAAATCTGGATGAAAATCACATAGATATATCATAGTATTGGGGGTCAGGGGAAGCTCCCACTGGCATTAAGGGGGACTTTTCACTCCTAATGCTAATTGCCACAGATTGGGCAGTGGGAACAAGGGTCATTAGGATTTTGGCTGGAGCAAGGAGGGTTGTGTTTTCCATGAGGAATAACACCTCGGAAGATCCGGAAGATCTGGCTGTGGCTACCTTTCCATGCAAAATGCCTGGCTTGCATCTTAGCAACCTAAACACATGATTGAGCCAAAGGGGCAATGCTGGACAGTTCCACAGAAGCTAGGGCCACAGAATAGTCCTAAAGTTTGGATCACTACATAGTCTTGATGCTTATAAAATGAACAGAATTCTCCCTCTCCCCCCCTCCCCATTTTTCTTTTTTTCTGGTGCCAGAAACTATGCAGTTGAGGTTTCTAAGAAAAAGCCTTAACAATTAACAAAGTCACCGTACAATGTTTCATAGATGAGCTATCTCCATTCACCCTGCAACTCTAACACAACAGTCAACATTTTGTTTATATTCCTAGCATTGTATTCTGTTCTGTATTTTATTAGTTTAAATCTTTCAGCGATACCAGATTAGATATAATAAGGAAATGGTATTTGATTCACTAGGTAATGCATAGAATGAATATAATGTTCATTATTGACTTTCTCTAGCTAATAAATTCAGGAGTTCATTAATACAGGCAATTGAAAGCTTGCTTCTAGCTAGGTCAGTGCTGAAAATTTCTTCCATTCTCTCCCCACCCCATCCCCATGATTCTTATTCAGTAGAAAAGAAATTGCTTTTGAACATAAATTCAAAGGAGAAGAACATTTCAGAGAAACTCGCATGGGTTGGGTTTGGGGATTTTGTGCTTAACTTTTTTGGAGGTAGACAAGCTTGTACACAAGTATTACGTCTGTCACTGTACTTTCATCTCTTTAGGAGCTGGAATTGCTTTCCCACATTTCACTTAAAGCCCAGAGAGGACAATTTGATGGAGTTCCACTCATAAGATTTTTTTTTTCCAAATTAGAAAGTAAAGGGAGCCTTGGAGGCTGGAGATGCGCAATAAGAAACACACGTGTGCAACACTTTGTTGCCTAGCAACACCAGCAAAATAAATAATGAAACATCCCGACAATGAAGCCTCCTTAATGGGGCAAGAAAGCTTCTAGGGAATGGGAGGACTGATTTCCTCCAGCACCAGTTTTACTTCCCTGGAGCTGGACATGAGTCTACCCATTCAGCAGCTGCTTTGCAGTAAAGTCAAACTGGGGGTGAGCCTGCTAATATGATTGGTGTGGCTGCCTCCTGAAGTGGCACCATACCTCCTGCAAAAATAAATATATAAAGTCATGCTACGACCTCTGCCCAATTGTCAACATGATTGCCTGTCTGTAAGAAACTGGTGGATGGCTTTTGGTATTCCCAGAGAACGTTGGAGAATTTGTGGTCCTGTCTTCTCTGCCCATAAGTGATGGGGGGAGATTTGAGAAGCATTTGTGCCCTGCTTGACTTGCAGCTCCTGGGACTTCTCCACACAGTGTCTCATTGAATCTCCAAGTGCCCCTCTCAAATCCCCATGCGCTGCTCCAGGACTGCTCTCAATGGCACCAGAATAGCAATGCCAGGAGCTCCCTGGGGCGAGTTAGCCTGGCCTCCACCCTCCACAGTAACCCTCAAAGTGGGCAGAAACACTGCTTTCCTGCTGCTAAGGACAACAGGCAAGCAACAGTCCTGGTCATGCTCACTAGGAAAAGTGACATGAAAACCTAAGAGAAACCACTGTGGATCTGCTAGATCAGCATTTTGCTCTATCTGTGGCCAACCCATTGCTGTGGAAAACCCACAAGCAAGACCTGAGTGCAATGGCACCTCCCCATTCATGTTTCCCAGAGACTGGTGTACAGAGACATAAGACCAGGGATACTGTTGGTGAAGTCCTCCTTCCTTCCCCAACAAAACCTGAAAGCAACCCATTACTAATATTTGTGTGTTGCACTACTGAGACAGGTCACCACTATGCACATGCACATATCAAAAATTTGTATGCACTTTTATTATTATATTGACACACTTTTTTTCCCAAGGAACTTACCTAATTCTCCTTCTCTGCGCAGTCGTATCATCATAACAGCAGCGCAGTGAGGTAGGTCTGGCTGAGAGTCTGTGACTGGCCCAAAGTCACTCAATGAGCACCATGGCTGAGTGAGGACTAGAACCCAGGTGACCTGAGTCCCAGTCCTGTGCTCTCAACACTGGCTTTCTTGTTCAGTTCCTATTAAAACTTGACCCAAAAAGAGTCCTCACCCACTCCTAGAACTGATACCCCTGAGATGATGATTGTGTTTGAGATGATACCCAAGTGTCATCAGATGTGTGAGGTCCCTTGCCATTTCAGCCATCAGGTAAAATCAATACAGGTGAGCAGGAACCAGGGAGTGTACCATAATCCAGCACAAGTGCTCAGTTGATAGATGTGCATCTGTGAACCAGCCCATAGAGACAGTTTTTTCTCTCTCATGATTATGCTTCTAAAAATCCATGCTCAAAATATGCTGTGCAGTTCAATAACATAATATCAAGTGTTCAGATTGTTTGGAAGCATGCCATTCGACACCACATTTTTGTCTCAGCTGTAAAAAGAAATTACAGAAATCACGGCGATGGGTTCCAACAGGATTGGAAATGATCTGAAGTCAATATAATCATTGACATGAGATGAGCAAGAGGGTTATTTTCAGTCTGTTTGTTCAGATAGGATTTCTCCCTGCAGTGTATTGCAAAGTCCATAACATGGCTTTCAATTACCTTGTTGCTAAAGCTAGGTTCATTTTGACTCACCCTAGAGATGGCATAAAGCATTGGCCCTGAGCTTTTTAAATACAGAATGCTATAAATATAACAGAGAACAAAGCTGCCTTTCACAGTGGTTTCCTGATTATAACCTTCCTTCCTGTCCTTTAATTGGTCCAGTTTATAATCCAGGGAGCCTTGTGGAAATACACAGAGGAGTTTGGTGTTTATATGACCTGCCCTGGAACTTTTATTGGAAAGGGTTGCGTGTTGGCTAACACCTTAAGTCACTGCTGGCTGGGGTATTCATGTTATGGTCATATAGGGTATATTGGGTATTAACAGTACTGTAAAGCACAAGATAAAAATTGCAGGTTGATGGCCTTAGAAAACAAATCCAGGCAGACTTTGCCTTTTATACACCATTTTTAACTTCAAAATGACTATAGTGCTAAAAGGGGCAATCTCCTAAAGTTTACCCGCCTAGTTCCAACACTCCAATAAAGCTGCCTGGAACTCCTTTTTTGAAGACGGCATTGCACAAAGAAAGCAAGTCTGCTTCCAAAAGTCTAGGCTGGAACTAGACTGCCAGTCGTGGTCTCAACAGTGTGAAAGTGAGTTCCCAGAGGCAAATTTAGGATGAAGAGAGAGTTGTGGGACTCAAGGGGCTGGGATTCAGGAGGACACACGTCAATATCTAAAGGTGTGTACAGATTGGTCTGTCCTGGATTAAGGACTGGGACAGGTACAACAGTGGCAGGCATCACTACATGCCAGTGTCATTCCATTAAACTAATAAAGCTGCAGTTCCTCTGATTCACCTAATATATGTCTCACCTTGTAATGGGGGAGAGAAGCTCCCACTGAAAATGGCAGCCCTTGCTGGCTACATTCATCTGGAACATCAATTTGTTCCAGATTCTGACAGCATTCCAGGGTGATCTTCCCCTCTGTTGCTACTGCCAGCAGCCCATAACATAAAATGGACACACTGTCCAAGCAACACCTTACTAGGAGAGGTCCAGGACTCTCTGCCCTTCCATTTTTCCACTTCCAGCAGCTTTGGTCCTTCCTTTTCTCTAGCACTCTGGCAGCTTCTTCTCTGCCTTCTTTTCCTTTACCATTTTCTCTTTTTCTGCACCTTCTCTCCTCTTCTTCTCCCCCCCCCTTTTTTCCTTTCCTGCCTTAAATCATTAAGATCTTAAAATTAAAGGGCTTCTTTCCAACTTCAACAAGTTAGGGGAGCCATCCCTGTTAGCTTCTGCAAACTTTCTTGAAGTTTTTCACTCTGTTGACTTATCAACTATTGAAGTTTGGCTAAAGTTTTGACACATACAACTTAACCCCATAATATCAAAGCAAACAATATAAAAACAGGAGACTCTTCAGCTTTGCATCTTCAGACTGAGGAAACGTGCCGTTTGTCTCTTTGACTGCCTTTTTTTCTCCTCAATTGTGTTTCAAGAAGGGATAGAAATGCCTCTGCAAAGAGTGAGAAGTTAGGGTTTTAAAGGTACAGCCCCCTTTTCCAAGTTGCAGGCTGGTGCTCCCATAGGGAACAACAGTGTCCATCTGTGAAAGTTTGATGCTTCCTGGTTTGGATTTTCTTCCTAATCTCCCACCTTGCAGGACCAGTTTGCCAATACAAATGAATGTGCAGTAAAACCTTGGATTGCAAGCATAATTTGTTCTGGAAACATGCTTGTAATCCAAAACACTTGTATATCAAAGCGAATTTCCCCATAAGGTTCAATGTAAATTAGGTTAATCCATTCTGTAACTTTTTTTTTTAATCACACAAATTTGAAGTGGGCACGCTGGGGGAGACAGGAACTGGAGTGGGGGGGGAGATGATGCTGTGCTCACACCCTCAGCAAGAGAGAGAAGAACCAGTGCTCAGTTTTGACCGCTCAGCAGGCAAAGAGTGTGTAATACTCGTACTGCAAGACATCGCTCGTTTATCAAGTTAAAATTTAGAAAAACTTTTTGCTCATCTTGCAAAACACATTCAGTCCAAGTTTCTCACAATCCAAGGTTTTACTGTATTCATATTTCCTCACTCAACGTGCAGCCATGCAAGATCCTTGCAAGATCTTTGGTAGACTGCTTTGAAAGATGGGGCATTATTAGCCACCAGCTTTACCTTGGATGGGTCCCATTAAGGACACTTTTGGGGCAGGGACTGAAGGACAAAACGACATTCAGAATAGCCCAATTCCTTCTTGCTCACAGTTCCCAAGGAAGAAAAGTGTGCCGAAGAAGAAGTTGGTAGGGCTCTGCTTTTCCTCCCTCTTCTGTTTCTCTACATCTTTCTAACTCACACTGCTGTTGCCAGTGCCATTTCTCGGACAGTGTTTCATTCACCAGGGATCATGGAAGCCGAGCTACAGCTTATAAAGCAGTGTGAGGGGAAGAGGAAAGGTCCAAGGGGCAGTCTAGTTTTCAAAGGAGCCTGCCAGCCATCTGGTATTCTGTCCTAATCCCCAGGGTACATATATTGTCTTAGAGGCTAAAACAGTATGGGAAGGGAGGTTTCCTACAAGGAGAACTGTAGTCAACTAAACAAAGTAATATGTAAGTGCCCCATCTCATGTTTTGCAATACCCATGCAAAAGATCTCAACCCTGTGTTACACCTTCAGCAACTTCCTCTGTATAGGAATACATGGGTCTATACCATGCATCTGACACTTCTTACCACTATCCTAGGATACACAGTGTATGGTGCAAGCAAGAGAACACAGACCATTAGAAGCCACAAGGTACATGCACCATAACTATAGGAATAGATGAGGATTTCAGTGCAGTTCAATTTGATGAGAGTTTACTAACCTTTGCAAAATTCTCCATATTTGGGGTGGAGGGATTAAGCTAGTCAAATGTGGGAGAAACCAAAGCTGAAAGGTTTGTTCATCCATGCCAGGGCTTTGTGTGTTTATTGGTGAACAGTCTGGCTTTGAATCACATGTTAGTGTTGAATTAGGGACTGGCACCATTTTTCTTTCTTTCCTGGAAGTCTGCTAATTTAACGGCTCTATAGCTGCAGCTACATTGTGCTTTCTCCACACTGAGCATTGCCATCCTTAGCGATTTACCAAATTTTGTGGTGCTGTTCTTGTTTGGGAGTAAAAAAGCATGACATATTACAAATTCAAATATATCAGAAAGCAAACCTGGCAGAATTACCCATTGCTATATAATAATGAAACTTAAAAATCCAGAACAAAGCAGTATTTCTCGAGCAAAGCATGCTTGGAAGTGTGTGCTGGTGTGTACATATGCAAATATGCATCTATAATGGACTGACGCAATTATAATCTGGTAAACATGAACTCAGATTAAATTGGAATTAATGAGCTTCACTCATCCCTAGTCTTCACAGCAATGAAAATCTATGTTGAAACTTCCATTGATCACGGGATTTTGCTACGCTCCGTCAGTTTCATGCCATGCTTTCTGGAGGAGATCTGCGGCTGAAATGGTATCCTTTATTTTGCATGGATTCTACCCATGCTAGGAATATCAATTTTCCTAAACGCTTATCTTGGTTGTAAATGTTTGTGTTTTTTAAACAATAATAATCTTATGTGGCATCTTTCATACTATAGGGTTGTGTGTGCATTTTCCCTATCAGCACAGCAAGAATTGCCCCCTGTCTTCATTACGCTTTATCTCTACTGTCACTAGAGGAATAAAAGTTTACAGTAGCTGCTTAGATTAGTTTCTTTATTCTCTCTTTTTTAAGGATTTGAACTGTATAAATCCAGTTAAATTTCCATTTCCATTGTTGTATCAGATCCAATCACTTTGCTATCTTTGAATAGGTTTTTCCTCCCCCTTTATTTTGTTCCCCGTAGAATTTCATTGATCTTGTTGACAGTATTTTACATTTTATCCTACACAAACTGTTCAGTAGATAGTCATTTGTCTCATGTCTCCTTTTTCTTCTCAGTTTGACAGGAAGTTCTATTCTCATTTCATGGCGAGTTTTCCCCCCTTTGTTTGATCATCTCGCTTTTGCACTCTTCTTCACTTATAACTGCTAATAGCTGTTTGGGGATTTCTTTTCTTTTCTTTCCCCTGTCTGCATTCTGGCTACAATTCAACTTAAGTTTACCCTGTACTCCAATGCATATCTACTCAAAGTAAGTCATATTTACTTTCATGAACCTTACTCTTTCTTAAATGGGTATAGGGTTGCATGCTTCAACCCACTGAATCCTAAACCTACATCTATGCCTAGTTCTTTATTAAATTGTGGATATTCTATTTGGTATTATTATCATCACTGAGAAAACATATCTAACCAAATATTGGAACAATTGAATGTGCTAATCTGCTACATTCAACTAAAATGCTATTTGTAAAGCTTATCTTATCTCCTTTTGCAATAATTTTTTTTCTTTTCTTTTTGTTTGACCACCCAGTTTTTGATGTAATATGAATGTTCCTGGATCAACCGGAGGAAACATCTAGCCCAGCATTCTGCTTCCATCAGTAGCCAGCTAATGTTCCTAGAAGGTCAAGGATCATGCCATAAAGACAATCAGTAATACACTTTGGTTTGTCTGGAGAGTATCTTGAAAAATATAAAGGCTCTATTATCATGAGGATTTGCAATATCTGCTAGTTTTAATGAGAAAATATCTGAGTTTGGCCTATACTTAGAACAGATCCATTAAAATCAATGAAACACATAAGACACAACTAACTTAAGTCTCACTAAAAGCAATGGAACTTCTCAAAATAGAACTAAGATTAGACTAACTAATCTTCCATTCTGAGATTACTGTGTGGATCACAACATCACCCCCTTTGAGTTGTTACATTTCTCTGAAGTTGTGACACACTTCACACACTTCCCAGCCCAAAGTATGTACCAAGATTTGTTAAACAATGATACCTTTTAGGATGTTTACATATGCATCACGACAAAATAGATTTAGAAATGTGTGTTTACCAAGCGATAGATTCATAAATATGTTCTTAAGTGCATAATTAAATGTGACTTTATTTGCAGGTCTTTCTAAAATTTGGGTCAGTGCCCAATCCTATTCCTTGAATCCTCGGTGCCTGTAGTACCCTGAGCCTGGAAGGTTATGAACAACAAGTGCAATATAGAATGAGTGGTGGACACAATCTTCATCTCCTCACTCCTCCCACGTTGTAATTCATGAGGTGTTCCTAGTTTTCCTCTTCCCTTCTCCCTTTAGCCCCCTTTCAAGGTCAGTTTTCTCACCTGGGAGAAGCAGCCAACATGGATCTTTCCCATACCAGCTGCTAGTGAGAAGAGATGGTGAGAGTGTGAATTACCAGCTCTAAGCTTGGAGCTCTCTCAGTCACAGATCTGAGAATTGGAAGTGTTCTATTTTATTATTTATTTATTTAGGGGACTTCTATGCCGCCCCATTCGCCGAAGCCTCGGGGAGGCTCACAACCATAAATAAATAGGATTCAATAAAACAATATAAATTAACAATATAAATTAAGTTGCCCTATAGCCTCTATACTGTCCAGGGACCACAGGTTCAATTCCTTAATGTAGAATTAAGCAGAACTGTTTTATGGAAAGGAATGGATGAATAGGTGACTTCTGAACTCACCAGGATTCTTCAAATGAAAGCGTATTCCACACTCTTATTCCCGGTGGTTACCAGAAGGAGGGCCTTTTCAGTTGTGGCACCTCAGTTTTGGAATGAACTCCCCAAACAGTTGCACCTGGCACCCACCTAGTATTCTTACACAGAATACTTTTAGGCAGAAAAGGCATAAAAAGGCTTTTTTGGTTTGGGAAACCACACCCAAGGAAAGCCTCTCTGCTTTCTCCTCTCTCATTTACAGGGAGCCCTTCGATTTCAAAATCTAGCAGTCTTTCAGATTTCAAAACCCAAATGTTCCCTGACAAAATTTAAATTCTCAACTTCAATTCGAGAACCCAATGCTGACATCAGGCATTATCATTTATAATGAATACAAAGGCAGATCCCAGCATATCTTCAGCAGTTCAGAGAGTACCAAAAGTTTCCCATAGAGCAGTTCTGCTGTTCTTGCAATAGCCCCAAAAGGCAGGTCTGCATTAATGTCTAGGCACAGTGGATGAAGGACTGTAATAGAGAATCACTTGCCAAATGCCTCCTAGTGAAGACAGAGGTGAGATTAAAAGCAAGGACTTTCTGATTCATAGCTCACTCTCTGTCGGTATGCTACACTTGCTTTTCCTCTGTTTTGATTGTTTAATGGAATGAATGAACTTAATATAACATTTACTAAACTCTGTTGCAAGTCATCTATCAGATACTGTCACATATTGATTGTTACTGTGTGCCAAATGTCAGATACTGTAAAATGCTTGAACTCTACTGCAAAACCTTTGAATGGAAAATACTTCTACTGAATATCAAGGATGTTATCCAGCTAAAGTTAAGTGCTCTCAAGTCCCATTGATTTTGAAAGAATGCAGAGAAGCCCATACTAAATATCCTCTTTGAAATCAAGGACTTTAAGGTGCTTAAGTTTGGGCCAGATCATTCCCACCATAGATGGGCAAATATCCAATGAACACCCATTCAGCAAGTGCACATTTGGAGAACAGGTCTCCTCTTATATTCTGAAACATCCTGGAAGCTACAAACTGCTTGGGACTGCTTTCTGGAGCAGCAGATATGTGAGCAATGGCTTGGACAAGCATTGGAAAGTGAAGTGTCATGCCAGCAAAGTATCACTGGGGAAGGAAAGAAGAAAACATAGAAACAGAGCGAGTCAGAAGGGGTCTCCTGGGCCATCTAGTCGGACCTCTGGCACCAGGCTCTGCTCACGACATGCCCACCATGTGCATGTCCAGCCTATCTTTGAACACCCTCACCGATGGGGCCTCAACGACCTCCCATGGAAGCCCATTCCACACCCTCAGGGTCCTGACTGTCAGGAAGTGCTTCCTGGCATCCAAATGGAACCTTGGCTTCCTGAGCTTTGCTCCATTGGAGCATGCCCTGCCTTTCTCTGCAGAGGAGAACAGATCTCTACCCATCTCCATGTGAGATCCCCTTGCGTACCTGTATGTCGCCAACATATCCCCTCTGAGTCTCCTCTTCTCCAGGCTGAAGAGACCCAGTTCCCTCAGTCTTGCCTCATACCCCATCCCCTGAAAACCGGTCACCAACCTTGTGGCCCTACGCTGCACTGACTCTAACCTGGCTATATCCTTCCTATAATGAGGGGCCCAAAACTGAGCACAATACTCCAGTTGTGGGTGCACTAGAGTCATATAGAGTGGTAGTAATACCTCTCTTGATCTAGAAGCCACACTTCTTGCTATGCAACCAAGGGTGGCATTCGCCCTCTTGACCACCGCATCACACTGCTGACTCATGTTTAGCCTGGAGTCAACCAGTACCCCGAGGTCCCTTTCACAAGTGCTGCTTTCCAGCCACTTGTCCCCTAGCCTGTACTTATGACACCTAATCCTATGCCCCAAGTGCAAGACCTTGCACTTAACCACATTGAATGCCATCCTGTTGCCTCCTGCCCACTTCCATAGTCTGTCCAGATCCTTTTGGATCTGGAGTACCTGCTCCTCAGTTGTGGCCACTGCTCCAGTTTTAGTGTTGTCTGCGAATTTGATCAGCAGACTGTTCACCTCTTCTTCCATGTCATTGATGAACAGATTAAACAGGATCGGCCCCAGGACAGAGCCCTGGGGGACCCCGCTTGTCACTGCTGCCGTCACTGGCTGACAATTCCCCACTAATGCTTATCCTCTGCTTTCGGACAGTCAACCATGCCCTAATCCACTGGACAGTGCTTTGGTGTATCCTAAAACTCCTCAGTTTCTCCACCAGGATATCATGGGACACTTTGTCAAAGCCTTGCTGAAATCCAGGTAAACCACATCCACTGCATCCCCTCCATCTAGCCATCTCGAAACCTTGTCATAGAATTGCACAATGTTTGTCTAGCAGGATCTGTTTTTGCTGAAGCCATGTTGTGTGGCTGTCAGCCTCCCTTCCCTATCTAGCATCACTAGATCTCTCTCTATTATGAGCCTTTCCATTGTTTTTCCTACAATGGATGTAAGGCTAACAGGTCTGTAATTCCCCATGTCCCTTCTAATACCCTTTTTGAAAATTGGGACCACTGATGCCACCCTCCAGTCCTTTGGAACATCATCTGTTCCCCATGAGAGCTCAAAAATGGAGGCCAGCAGGCATGAGAGAACCCCTGCCAACTCTCGAAGTACTCTCGAGTGTAACCTGTCAGGACCTGGAGACTTTGTAATGTCCAATGCCCTGAGGAGCCCCTCGACTTCAAGAGGGGGGGTGACTCTCATCTGTGCCCCTAAGTCCCTGGCCTCATCTAATCTCCTATGTGGACCTCCCCCGTCCAGCTTTGGGGAGAACACAGAGGCAAAATAGTCATTTAGCATCTGTGCCTGTTCCCCTCATATCAGTCATTGTATATCCTTCCTCCTTATTTAGTGGTCCCACCACTTGTCTCCCCTTCTTCTTCCTATTTACATACTGAAAGAAGCCTTTTTGTTGCTCTTGATATTCTTGGCAAGTCTCAGCTCATAATCAGCCTTAGCCTTGCGAAGAATCCTCCTGGGTCTCCTCCTCCCAGTATACCCTTTTGTGTATTTCCCCCAGGACCCATTTCCTATGGAGGTCCCTCTTTCTTCTAATCCCTCTAACCACCTCCTTTCACATCCATGTATTCCAGCACCTTTTAATGCCAATGCACCTCATGTTGCAATTTTGAATATTATGCAAACCAAACATTGCTGTCCTTTGAAAATCACACCCCTCCAATCAAACTGCATACAAACATGTGTGTACTAGTGGAAAGTGTACACAAAAATGTATATATTTTTGGATATAGCATAACATGCTTGGTATTTGGAAAACTATTTCCAAAAATGTACAAAATGGAACAAAAAGATGTACATATTTGAAGAATTGTAAATTTAAGTTTAGAATGTTAAGATCAGAAATGAAACTTAAGATCAGAAAAAAGAAATATGCAGAGTACAAGATGCATCAACATTGCAAAAATGAAATGAAAAGGTCATATGCATTCACCCCGTGTTGTTCTTTTTCTTGCTTTGGAAGTTGCCTTTAGGACATGCCTGAGGGCCATAAAGTAAGATATACTTGTGAAAGAAACCCAGGGAGCCACCAAGTTTTCTACTGATTTAGGAAGTCATCTCCTTGACAAATGAATGGATCATTAAATTTGTAAATAAATGGCAGTGTGTGTTATCACCAATACTACTTTTGTGAGTGTTCTGTTTCACTTTGCATGCCTTTAATTTTGGCCATTGACTGTGCTTTTTTGCATTTCATGACATTTGATATCACTGTCTATTTCCCCACTCTTTGTAATGATATGTGTATGTGTATTCTTGCCAATGGGACAATCACACTTCATGATTTGTTATGTGAACTGTAGTCCACAGCATAGTTAATTAGTGTATGTAGGTACTACAATATTCTTTGATTTACAGGTCATAAACCTATTGCAGGGGTGAAAGTAGGAAGATCTTCAGATGCTTTGGACTTCAACATTCAGAAGACCATGCCAGTGGCCATAGATACTGAGAATTTAACTCTAAAATTTCAGATCTACATTCTGCTCAGCGGTCTTCTATGGTACATAATGACTCCAGTTGTTTTAAAAGACAAATCCAAAACAAACACACGCACCCACAACAGAGAGACAAACTATTCTATTCTCTTCATTTTATAAGCACCAAGACTATTTGGTGGTCCAAACTTTATGATGCAATAAGATAACAAAATATGTCATTAGGAATTATTTTCCTAAATGATTACACACATACGCACATATATGTATACACATACATATACATGAGACAGAGAATCAACCACATCAGAATAATTGATCCTCAAAGAGCATGAGAGAGTTGTCTCATTAATGGAGATTGCTAGCAGAAATTCTGCCATCTTATTGCTTCAGAAGCAAAGTTAAAAGGTTCTGGAGAATATCAAACAAGGCATTCTGGGTTCATTAAAATAGTTTTGCTTCATCTAAATCACTGTTACAGATGCCGTTTAAGTTTCTTCTCCAAGCTGTTGCCACTAAACTCTCTGTGTCTTAAAGCTTTCCTTAGAAGACTGAGTAATTATTTCTCTTTTATAATTCATTAAAATGTCCCAGAAGTTGGATCTCTTCCAGGTCACTATTTTCCTTCCACATTATTGGCAAAAGAAATAAAAAAGAGGAGAAAATGATACTGGAACCATGCCAGTTGTAACCCATTCAATCAAAATCATTTCTTGGTCCATAGCCTATTATCAAGTCATAGCTTTATCCTGACTTAATAATGAAGAAGTAATTAAGAAATCCAAAATTATGAGAATGGGCTTGAATTGTTTGCAGAAATTAATTCTTCTGTCCACTTGTCTACTTGATTCTTAGTGCATTCGTCTTTGGATATGCTGCATATCAATGCACTAAGCTCAAATGATATTTCATATTATGTAGCGTCCAGATGAAATGAAAACATGGCAAATGTTGCATTGATGCTGCATCTCACACAAGTCCAGGTGGTTGTATACACAGTCACCTGTTACCATATCTGTCTCCTCCAGTCTGGTTTCCTGTAGGTGTCTTGGTCTGCAGTTCCCATCATTATCATATCGTAATAGAAATTATATCCCAGCACACTTCCACTGGTAAAGGGGGAATAAAGCATGACCACAGAAGATACAAGGCCTTGTCTACAGCCCCTGAACCCTTTGCCACCAGCTCCACCCCAGTGCATAGACCTATTTCCTTAAACAGAATCCCTTTTCTCTAATAAAGGACAGATCTGTATCAGCATCCGTGGTAGAGGGAAAGCTCTCAGCTCCTTGCCCCTTGGAGATCTGGATACACTATACTTTCCCCCTACCCTGTCAGCAGTGAAGACAGAGCATTATGTGTGAGTGATAGTTGGTTCTTCTATCTTTATGGCTTTAGCCCCTGGACCAGCATCAGGAGCAAAAATGTTGTATACTTCTGTTGTGCAGGAACTGATCCTTTCATCCTATTATAGGCAGAAAGTCTTAATATGAGAGTAGCTCACCCAGAAGCCCTTCTAGCTTTTGCGTGATCAGCAGGCCTGAAATTAGAGTCTTTCTCACTCCCACCATTTTAGAGCCCTGTTTGCAGTACAGTTGGAGTCTTTTGTGTTTGATTATTATTTACCTGAATAAATATTTGAATAAGTGGCCTGTGAATCTCTGATTGCTGTTGCAATGAAAGGTCACAAATATATTTGCATTCAGTCTGCTTACCAGAACTGGAAATGGAGTTTTGACAAGTGCATGGAACAAGAGGGAACTGGGGCTCACTCTTCCTCTTCTACCACGCTGTTTCTGGTTTGGTGGGATCTCTTAAATATCAAGCACTGGGAACCTCAAGACTTGGCACTTGATTCATCAAGGCGATTTGGGAGAATATAAACAGTTTTGTTAACCAGGATGTGTTTTACTGGCAGGAATTAAGACAGATGTTGAAAAGATAAGACCAAAGTGATGTGCACATTTAGGGTTAGATTGTGATGATGCACAGGATGGTTTAATCATTAGGATGGATACATGAGAAGCTAAAGGTTGGTGACTTTGCCTACTCTCTCTGTGAATACATGACAGAGTGAATATCTCCTGTGATAAAAAATGGCTGGGGGAAGGGGAGGAAATTGAAAGAGCCCCAAGCACAGAAGAGCCCTGCTAAATCAGACCAAGGCCCATCAAGCTCACATTCTGTTCCCCTAGTAGCCACCAGCTGCCCAAGGGAAACCCACAAAAGGGACCACCCTTTTCCTCTGGGAATCTGCTGCAGATCTTGAATCATTTTATTTTCCCATTGCTGCACTTTTTCTATCTCTGTAATATCCGTTTTAGGTGTCGTGATCAGATCTTATACAACGTGTATATTTATATAAATGCATGACTTTAACCATTTTATTTTCAGTTCCTTTCCAAATTATGCACAACACAGTGTTTCCCTCTTTCACAGGCACTGCATAATGGGTTGATATACTCACACACTTGGAGTGTGGTGAAGGTGTAGGTAATAGGTACTTTTTCAGCAAAAGAAGATCTTCAGCAAAAGATATGGGGGAAACAGAGGATTTCATAAGAATATTTCTGTGGGAAGGAATAAGTCTCCCTGGCTCAAAAGGGTGCTAAATGTTGAACTCACTGGATTCAGTTATATGGTGCTAAACTGGTTTTATCTATTAACATTCAAACCAAGGCAAAACAAAACTCCTGTTTCTGATGGCACATCAAGAATCAAGATGGTATTTTGATTACAGATGCATGAAAAAAGAATCCTTTCATTTTTCAACCAGAATTTACCCAGTTCACACCTCCTAGAACTGAACATGGACACAAATACAACCTGCAATCAAAGTCTGTACCATTCAAAGTTGCAAAGTATTAGCAAAACAAAATACTTCATCTGGAAATGGTGTGTGTTCAGAAAAGGCACATGAAAAATTGGAACTGTTTGTGTAATCCACACTCTGAACATGTTATCTTTCATGAAAGTGAGTTAGAATGACACAATTTCAAGGTGGAATTCAGATAATTTCAATGAGCTTGAATTTTGTTAATTTGACCTACTGCACAATCCACCTTCCTCTCCACTTCAAAGATAAGTGTGTGTTAATTGTGCCATTGTGCATCTGTGGTTGCTAGAGTTTGCATTCCACAGTTATTGTTCAGGTTTTTATTTCCCTCTGTATAACCAGGGAAGGCTGCATGGGTGGCAGCAACACTTGTGGTAGTCAAGGGATCATCTGGAGCTTCAGTTCTCTCTCCTGCATTAGTTGATGTGTGTGCTTTAGTAAACCTACCCAGATAAACCTAAATGAAGTCCTCCCACCCTACAGGGCCAAGCAGGTGGAAAGAGGCCAAGACGAGGATAGAGAGGGGTCTTATAGCCCAACTGGTCCTGCCCATCAAGTGATGTTGATGCACCCCAGCATGCCCCATACCTGGCCGTTCAACAAAGGACCTAACTCTGCCAATCACAAGTGGAGTTGCAGGAAGGCAGCATCTTGAGAAGGCAAAAAACCCCCAGAAAGCTACCTTCCTGTGATTGCCCATTGGTTTGTTTTTATTTTTGGTCTTGTTTGTGGCCATTATACCTGATCTGATGCTACTTGTCACTCAAACAAAAAAACAAACAAACAAACACAAATACAAATACAAACCTGCTCCTTTTAAAAGGCACCTTATTGTTATGATGCACAAAAGGTAGCTGGCTTGCAAGACTACTGCAAAGTGAAGCGAAGGGAGACGAGACGAGACGAAGCATTCATTGGAAGGAAAAAAAGTGGGATATAAATATAATAAAAAAACAAAATAAAATAAAATAACATACATTGAAGCTGCAATCCTATGGACACTTACCTGAGAGAATGAGTAAGCCCCTTTGGCTCTAAAGAGGCTTAATTAACCTCTTAGCACACTGTAAAATATCCATTGTTTTGTGTTTTGTTTAAGTTAGCAAAGACTTTTCAAGCATAAATGTGCATTCCATGATGCTTAAGTCCTTCTGAGGTTGCTTCCTGACTTTTAAGTGTCAGGTTAACGTTTCTGAAAAATAGAAGTCATTTTTTGAGAAATGCAAAATTATCACAAAATTCCACCTGTACCACCCACACCACCTTTGGTTTAGCACCAATAGAGTGCCTTTGCTCCATCTCACAGGGTGATTCAGAGCTTGCTTGTTCAATGTTTAGCCATTCAACATATAACTCACGAACCAAAATGTGTATACCCCACAGGGCAGTAGTTTTCACTGGAGAAAGAACAAAATGATGGACAGAGTTACTCAACTATTCTCTCCAGTTACATCAAGCCTTCATTCTCTCTTTCTTGCTTTCTCTTGCTTTTTCTTTCTTGGAATTATTTTATTAAAATAATATTTCAAATTGAGCTTTTAATGAGAAATATTAGTAATAACACAAACACAGCAAAAGGTTATACAAAGCATATACCATTTTGACTGGTTCCTGTTATTATCCAATTATCTAATCACTAAGTATAATACAGAGAATTAGTAATTGCTCTATATAATTCTAATAAAAAATTACTATCACTTTGATCACATGGGAGGGATCTTTCCAAAAGGAGGAATGAATAGCAGATGGATAAACTCTGTTTATATGTGCTTTACTGCTATAAGAAAAATGAAAATTATGTGACAAAATGTAAATCCTATTGTATTATTCCTCTAATTAGTCTACTGTGGTTTGTTAACATTTTTGTGAACAAGGAGAATGCTTTCAAGAAACACCGAGAAATAACTTTCCATTGAGTCGCTTGGTGCCAGTATCTTGTTTCCCTCTATTTCCATCCAGCCACAGTTGCCATGAATAAAATAAGAGCCTTATGAGGGATTCTGTTTTGGGCAGTCTATAAAAATCAATAATAGTTTTCTAAGAGGATATTCTGTTGTGCAGCTTCAGAGAAAATGTCAAAAACCAGGATACAAAAAGTTGCAATATAAGATTAATACATCTGCCAGGGTCAGTTTTGCTCAGTTTTTCACTTATCCACTTTCCCCTTCTTTTATCCCATGTCTACATTAGTTTGCATTTTTCCCAAATATGCATAATAATGGCCAAGGATTTCCAATCATGTCTGCCTTAATTTTGTTTGCAAATTTACTTAATATATGCATTCTTTGTAAGAATCCCCCACCCAAATAATGCATGTTGTATTTTATTTTTCCTAATATATGCATTCATCAGATTGTTGACATTGTTGTCATCTGACCCCACAGCTGCCCTTCTAAACCGAGCTACATACATAAATCATGGTTTATTAACCACAGGGAACCTATAAAGAAAAATCCATGGTTTGTTATACGGTCTCTTGCTGGAAGTTATTCTCCATGCTTTCTTAACTTGACTGGGTTTAGACAGCATGCTAATGTACACTTCAAAGCTATGCTTCTATGCTGATTTGATTGCAATTGCTAATGTGGTTCTGATGTTTTTTGTTAATTTTTGTTTGTTTGTGTATTTTTTAAACATTTGTTTACCACCCAGAGAGCCTCAGCTATTGGGCGACATACACAAATTTCTCCATAACTTTGGGGTGTATCCTTCACCATACTGGGGGTATCCTTCCTTCAGGTATCTGAGAGTCATTTCTCCTGTTACGCAAAGGCAAACCTATGTTTTCCATAAGATATATCATTCACCAAATATGTGAAAACATGCAACAGAAAAGGAAAGAAAAAGGGCAAAACAGCTCACTGGTCAGCATAAAATGTATATATGCTCATATATATGTATGAGTGCAAATTTAGAAATTACTACTTTATTTGAAAATGAAATATGGTACATCTCAACACTGCAAGGGAGACTGTGACTAGATGACCCATATTCCTGGTCAACCAGCTACCTAAATGGAGAACATTGATGCTCCTGTTCTCCATTCTTATTGTTTTGTACGGTTCTCTATTTCTCAATTGCTGAAACTCTCTGAGCGGGTCAAAACACTGAAAACACAACCTGGTGGTAGTCACAACACTGAGCTGGTCACAACACTGAAAAGTTTAACACGGTGGTATGAAATAAAAACAAAATAAGATTTAGTATCAATGCAAAGATTTAAAACCAAATAACAGCATGATCCAGTATGGCTGGTCATAACAGCTGAACTACAAAAATTACAGGCTGAGAGAAACATGGTTGCAATGGCAACCTTTATTCTTTTCCCACCCTGCAAAAGTCTACACAGCGATTTTGGCTGCTTAAGTCTTTTTCCTTGGCTTGCGTGGAGGCCAATGTGAGGTATCACCAAAATGCAACATATCCTGGTTGAGACTTGCTCTTCATCTCTTTGCCCCCAAAGTGCCTATGCAATGCCAGCTCTTGGAGGCACAGCCAATACAATTCTTGCTTTGTTGGCTCTGAGACCAGAGGGAGGGAACCCCAAATTCAGAGACCTGGCTCTAACCTATGGCACATTTCCAAGTCTGGAGCTAAGGCTATGAATAGTCTTGCAGCTATCTTGACTCTGTCTAGGTGAAAACAGAATTGTGCTCTAACAGATTTAAAACAGCAGACACAAATCATTATTCTTTGGGTAGTATCCAGTACTAGTCTAACTGAGGTCCCAATCATTTTAATGGGTCTGCTCTAAGCAGGACTTTATTGAGACTATATCTTCAAATTATATCTTCAGAAGGAAGACTGTCTTCTGACAGCCCTTCAAATAGAGAACTCCTCTGTGAAGTAGGACACCAGACCACATTAAATGGAGTAGCCAATCTTATCTTCCTGAGTGCATTTGTATAATATGTCTTGTTCGAGTCGTTAAATTGCAATAAAAAAAGGAAAATGTGTAGGTGGAAGAAGACAAGGATTGTCCTACATTCTTCTCTTGGTGCGGACAGAAATCAGAAGACCTTCAAAGACAGGGGTCCCTCTTTATGTAGCATTGTAAAATGCATGTGACTGTACACCATGCATTTAATTGTATATATGTAGTATTGTAAAATACATATAAGTAATCCTAAGCCTTTGATTAGGTGTGGTCTGGGACTGAAAATCAATGGAGATGCTTCCCTCTCGCACAGATGAAACAACTACTGGTCAATCTTGATTTCACAGAAACAGTTATGTAAAGCTTTGCCTTCAGAAATGAGTCTTTGATCTATTTTTTTCACTGTACATTACTAAATTTGGACTTGCAACCCTTTGAAATAATTTAATTGCTTTTAACAGCTAATTCTTGGTGGTTAATGCTACATTAAGCATTTAGTAATGAAAGATGTTGAGAAGTTATTCTCTTTTACCATTATCTCTGTATCACCA
>NW_025335854.1:2594130-2636219 GCF_004798865.1 Varanus komodoensis
TGGTGATACATATTTTATTATTACAGGGTTTTGGTATGGCCCTTCCTTATTAAATCTGAGAAGAAAAATGGAAATTGTCAAGCAGCTAATGTATTAATGGGGAGAAAAAGAACACTGGAAGTTTATTACGAGTCCTATTCACATTTAAACAACAAAAAAGGGTTATCCAATTCCCAGCATTCCCCTGCCAGTCATGCTGGGAGTTATAGGATTTTTTTTCTGTCTAAACATGCATAGGATTTTACTCTAAGTGGCTTTGCCTTCCATCAGGAAGCCAGCATTTTTATCAGACAACCCAACTTGATATACAAGTGTGTCAGAAGAAATTGATTGAGGTCTGTTACCCATATGGAAGAAAGTGTTCTTTGTTTAAGGCAGGCTAACCAAAATGCTTTTACAGAATAATCCAATGAATCCACAACAGCATCTGAGGCACCCTAGGACACTGTGGAACTCCATGATACCAGAGACAATGCTCTGACTGTGGCAAAGATCAGTCGTGCATCTTCTCCATGCTCACTTCTGCTCTGTATAGCCACAACAGAAAGGACCACGGTGTCATGACCTTAGGAAGTGGTTGGTGAGTAAGGAATCAGAGGAGCTGGTGGAGTGGAGAGAGGGGACAGGAGGAGGGGACTTTGCTGGATTCACAGCCCTCTTAACCATGTTCCCTGCCATCAGCAGTACAGGAGAACCACATGTGCCCGACGATCCATGTATTTCCTCAGTGGATGGAGAAGCCAATTTCCTGGTGTTGGAACACGGGCGGCTCTGAGACTGGGGCTTTGCATCTAGCAGGCAGGAAGCCCACATGTTCATCCTTATATAGTCATGAAACGCATCTGGAATGAACTTCACCCCAGTGCAAATGCCTCATGCATGTGTGAAATGTAACTCCTGCTGCTGTTGCTATTATTACTGCTATATTCATCATCATTATCAATTATATTTATATGCCGCCTTTTTTCTTTTCAAGGAACTCATAGTGACTTACATAATTCTCCTTCTCCTCTCAATTTCACCCTCCAAAAATGACTCTGTGAGGTAGGTTGGCCCAGGAGGCTGTGACTGACCCAAAGTCACTCAGTGAGCTCCATGGTTGAGTTGGGAATAGACCCCAGACCTCCTAAGTCCCAGTCCTAGACATGCACATGGTGGGCATGTCTAGGACAGTTTCTATGTTTCTATGTCCTGCACTCTTAACCACTACCCACATTGACCCTTATTAAGGGCACAAATGTCTGCTGAAGGGCACTAGTCTGCTGAAATATCCAAAAAGTGATGCATTCAACTGTTACCCACTCTGCCTGAGAAGATATGCCTGCAGTCATGGGCAGTTGTTGAAGTCCTACTGACTTCATAGAGAAATATCTTGGTCCATTGACATAATAACTGACATGTGATGCCCACTTGCCAGAATTCCAACTCAGTTTGGCTTTCTCCCTAGTTTTACTGAAATCAGTAATGCAGGCCAAGAGTCAGAGCACAATGGCCCATTGGAAGCGCTATTCCATTTCGTGCCATTCATGATGAGAATGTGTTGTACAAAGTTCATTCCATTCTGAGATCTATCTGCACACATACACCCAGCAAAGCCACTAAGAACTGTAAAGCAACTGAGGCTTCCAGCCTCAGCTGTGATGGATGAGGTAGAACTCCCTGTGGATAGCTGCACACTTTTGGTTTTTAGTAACCAAAATTACTTGTGTCCATTCCAGCTTGGATCAGAATACACAAGTGGAACCTGCGACAAATTATTGCAGGGTATTTCTCCTCCTGAAAGGAGAGATGTCCAGGGCTCCAGACAGCCATTGCCTCCAAGTACAGCATTCCCTCCCTCCTTATATTCTAGTTCTCTTTCTCAAATGCAACTCAGCGTTCCTTGGAAACTGAGCATGGTCCACTGTTTTTTGGTGGGGGCTGCTCCTTTAGCTTCTTTTCCTTTCCCTCTTCTTAATTGTATAATCGTGAGGATTATACCTTGTGTAAACCTTGAGGATCCTCCCAGTGGTGGCTGGTTCTTAGTGGCACAAGAGAGAAAGAAGGTGGACATGGTCACCAAGCTCCTTCTCATTTGCAACCCAACCACTTTTCTTTCTAGGTCTAAGTTCTAGGTCTAGGTTTGGTTTACAATGAACCAAACTAAATTATCCCATATGCCCATTCCTATTGATAGGGAAGGCTTTCATAACAGTAGCCCTGAGGGCTACATCAGGCACCTGCTGGTGTGCCAGGGTCTGCCATGAGAGTTTCTCAGGGTCCCACGGAGTGACAGATGAAACTTCCAAAACCTGGTTTGAAGCCCAATTGCAATGGTTCCAGAGAATCAGTTTCACACAAGAGTGACCCTCCCACACTTTTTGTGCTCCCACTGGCAGAATCTTTCTCAAAATAAATATCTGGGGGGTGGGGGGGGGGGACTGAATTCAGGAATGACTCATCCCTATGTCAAATGCACACAATTCAAGAATCCTCCCTATGCCAAAGGGAAGGGGGGATTCTTATATCTTCTGTTCCCTATAATTATCATCCCATCCATTTTAGTACAGCTAAAATCCTACCTACCAACTTGATATAAAGGAGTAAAGGAATGATGAAGACCAGGCTGTAGATTCTTCCACTCTCCTGTTCAATGGCTCTTACTCCCAGGAAAGGGCACATGGGATTCCACCCTGTGCTTTGGAGGAGGAGGAGGAGGAGATGGTAACAAGGCCATACCTTGTGTTGCATGCTGTCACTCAGTGAGGGTTCATACACGGTGATGGAATAATCCTTCATACAAAAATTATAACAAGAGTTCCCTCCACAGAGGCAAGTCAGAGCTTCCCCTTTGGCATCTACCTTTCTAAGGATGCTACGGGTCGGTGGTTCCTGTCCCAGGATGGCGGGTGCTCAACCAGCTCTGGATAATGTTGCATTCCCCCTGCAGGAGCAGGTTTTCAGATTGGGTGTGTTCAGTGGCACAGAATACCTTCTACCAGCTTTGGTAGGTGGTCCCGCTATGCCCAAATCTGTATTGAGACAGCCTGACTTTTGTAATCTATGCTCTGGCAATCTCGATTACTACATTACCACCCTTGGTTGCATAGCCAGAAGTGTGGCTTCTAGATAGAGAGAGGTGTTACTGCCACTCTACACGACTCTGGTGCGCCCACAACTGGAGTATTGTGCTCAGTTTTGGGCCCCTCATTACAGAAAGGATATAGCCAGCTTGGAGTCAGTGCAGTGTAGGGCCACAAGGTTGGTGGCCGGTTTGCAGGGGATGCCGTATGAGGCGAGACTGAGGAACTGGGTCTCTTCAGCCTGGAGAAGAGGAGACTCAGAGGGGATCTGTTGGCGACATGCAGGTATGTGAGGGATGTCACATGGAGATGGGTAGAGACCTGTTCTCCCCTGCAGAGGAAGGCAGGACACGCTCCAACGGAGCAAAGCTCAGGGAGCCAAGGTTCCATTTAGATGCCAGGAAGCATTTCCTGACAGTTAGGACCCCGAGGGTGTGGAATGGGCTTCCACGAGAGGTCGTTGAGGCCCCATCGGTGCAGGTGTTCAAGGATAGGCTGGATGTCCACATGGCGGGCTGTCGTGAGCAGAGCCGGCTAGTGCCGGAGGTCAGACTAGATGGCCCAGGAGACCCCTTCTGACTCGCTCTGTTTTCTATGTTTCTACATCATGCTCTATATGCACTGCCCCTGAAGACAGTTCATAACCTGCAGGTTGCACAAAAGGAAGCAGCCAGACTAATAGTTGGTACCTGTAAGTCTGAAAGGGGGCTATTCTGGCCCCCTTTCACTGGCTGCCTATAAGCCTCTGAGCCCAAATCAAGGTGCTGGATTAAACTTCCTAAAGCCTCTCTTAGCTTGAGACAACAATACCTGATGGAGCACCTCTTCCAACATCCAAGGGGAACACACCTGTTGGCAAGAGGGAGGAGGATCTGGTCTATGGAAGCCCCCAAATTATGCAACCATCCCCCTTCATCTGCCAAGAACAAGCTCTTTATACATGTAAAAGCAGTTTCCTGTATACTTTTGTAGCAGATGACTTCTGTTAAGGATAACTCCATATAGAAAAAATGGTTTTCTCTAGATAATTCAGTCTTCTTTATGCTTCTGCTTTTCACTTACCATTTACAAGTCAGCCTCATTAATTTGCACAGTAATAGTTGCAGACAGCCAGGTTTAAAAGACAAGAAAGCTCATACATAAATTTGTGTCCATTTTAAGTGGTTCCTACTTCAACTAGAAAGCTGTGTGTGTGTGTGTGTGTGTGTGTTTCCCAAAATGCTAAGTTCTCCATGAGACACGTGCATATATGCTCAGCATACAGAGCCCTGATGGAAATATTAAACCTCTGGGGAAGAATAACTGCTCTATACAGTAGGACAATAAGCAGCAAATGCATACATCACAAAGTTCTTCATTTATTGCATGGAGCCCTGTAGCATCTGGCTCTGAAAATATTATTTCATGGGGTGATTCAACTGCCATTAAAGCCAGAGAGTGGAGGATGCGGCATTGGTCCCTGACAGCATCATAGCAACATCACAGTAGTGTTGCGTTTGAATAAGATGTGGTCAGTAGAACATGAGTCCCCTTTAATTGCTTTTGCAGAGTTTTACTGCACAAATTTCATTCCAATGCTCCCAATGTCATTCTGGGTATCTTGACATCTTGACATTGATCATAAAGCACCCTAAAATAAAATGGTTTGGCAAACATACCAGTTTTTATGGCCCTTTTCTGTCTTCATTTGAAGGTGTTATCATACAGCTATCACTCATTTTGCCTGATTACCACAATCTATGCCTGTATCTTCTGTGACTGATTCCTTCATAGTGACATCATTTCTGGGATAACTATCCTATTGCTTTATATCTTTCCTTGAACCTTCCATAGTCTATCTGCCTGGGTCTGAATTAGATGCGTCATGCTAGTTATTTAAGGCTGGTCTTGCTATGAAACCTTTAATTGTTTGTGGGCAACCACATGATTTGCATGAATACTTATATTAATATTTTAGACTAGCATTAATGTTCCATTTACCTCCCTCCAAAAAAAAAAAAAAAAAAGAAATAGTTCGTAATAACTTTAAGAAAAATTCAACACTAGTATCTTAAACCTAAATAACTCCTATTTATAGATTTACAACTCTATAATATGCATTCAAATGTAGGGAGAGCAGTAAGTTTACCAGTCTACCATGTAACACAAAGGTTTTAGTCTCATTGCAACTATAAAGGATCTTATGATCCACTGCAGTTGTCCATCTGTTAGTCTCCACACAAGGAATATAATTTAAAATTGCACAAGCATGTGCAACTATCAAAGCCTTTTCTTAGACAGAATTGATATTAATTATAACTTCTAACCAAAAGGAGAGCACCAAAAATATTGCATTTTTACATGCTATCAAGTTGTCTCTGACTTATGACAATCCAATGAACGAAAACCCTGCTCAGCTCTTGTAAAGTCACAATGGTGGCTTCCTTTACGAAATCAATCCATCTCCTAGCTGGTGTTCCTTTTCCTCTGCTTTTAATGTTCACTTGCATTATTTTCCTCCTCCAATGAATTTTGCCTTCTCATGATGTGCCTAAAGTAAAACAGCTTCAGTTTCATCATTTTTCCTTCCAGGAAAAGTTCTGGCTTGATTTGATCTGGAATGCACTTTGTTGTCTTTCTGTTGGTCCACAGTATTCACAAAGCTCCCCTCCAGCACAATGATTTGAATACATCTACTTTCAGCTATCTCCACTGTCCCACTTTCGCACCCACACACAGTGATCATATGGCCACATCACGTTCCGCAACAAGGCACTCTTTGCTTTTCACCACCACCATCTAGCAGAGCTCACCTATTTCTTAATGAGATGCTGCAGTGTCCAATACACCCAGATTGAATGCTGAACCACTCTTAATTTTAAGTCTAGAGAAATTGTACAAGAGTTCTTCAAAAAGTTTCCTCACTTTTTAAAACTCCATTTATTAAGAATTTCAAAAACAAATTGCATCACTTTTCTACATGATCACCTTCCTTTGCAATGCATTTTTTCCAGCATCATACCAACTTTTTGATGCCATGAGCACAAAATATATAAAATATCAAATGCAGAAGTACAGAAACTTTTTGAAGATCCCTCGTATATATCACAGTTAAGCCAACTTTCCATTGATAAGACTATATAGGATTTTCTAATTCTTGAGTTTGTTGAACTCTGTCATTCTGAAAACGAAGTTTATTACATTCCAGTACATATTTTAAAAGAGTTATGATGAGTTCAGGCTTTTGTGGAGGCCTGTATGTAGGCGTGTCAGTGGAACTCCTAGAGGTCAGCTATGAAATGTTGGACAGGGAGAAAGATGACCACAATTTATTTTTGTGGGTGATTGCCTGCCATTAAAAGCAGCCAAAGGTACTTTTTGATGTGCTCTCTGCTGCATTAGTTTCCTCTGGAATAGTTTCCCCTGTTCTGCTTTAAAAGTCAGGAAAGTCTCCATTCATTCAGCTACAGAAATGCTATGAAAACACACTTCCCCTGCTCTCTGTTATCAGTAGAACTTCACCAGTGTAACAAACATTCAGCTTTGCCTGGTGCTTCATAGGCAGGTGCATATACTTAACAATTGATATACAGAACAAAGGCAAGAGGTGTCCACCCACAGCTCCATGATTTAAATTCTTCATCTCCTGGAAGGGAATGGAACATTGAATAATTATTATGCTAACAACTCTTTTGAAACATATTTTATTGAGGCATCCCTAAAAGTCAAATATAAAATAAAATAATAAAGTAAGATAAAGGGAGGGGGGATAGGAGACAGTGATTTACCAGGGACAAGAATCAAGTCTGTTAAATAAGGACAGTTGGAACATATTCTCTTCAAGGCACCTACATTCCTCTAGACTTCAGCAGGAATTTAGTTCACACTGATCTGAGAAACCTGTGCCCATGCTATAAAAATTCAGATGGCAGATGGGAAATCCCTTGATGGAATCTCCCTCCATGTACAAAATGAATGCTTCTCCATGCACATAGAAAGCAACATGTGGGATTGAGAGGAATTCTAGCTTAAGCTATGGGATGGGAGGAATTCTAGCCCTCTTCTTCCCATGTGACTTTTTGATGTAATGGATAAGTTCCAGGTGTACCACAATTGCTATCTGGAAGGCTTTTCTTGTCAATTTAAGGGCAAGGCCTGGAGCTGGTATGGTTGCCAAGCAATTTCTGAGCACAAACTTCATCTTAAATGACTGACTGTCTATAAGAGGTCTCTCTCTTTCCCTCCTCTCACCCTTCCCCTCAAAAAAGTTGGGGAAAATTGTTGCAGGAGGGGCATGAATTGAAGCAATGAGGCATCCAGTTTTGAAGGAACAATCTTATCTTCCTTATCTATAATGAAGGCATAGATGGAGTGAAATTGCACCATTGGCTTGCCCCTAACACTCACTTGCCCTTTGGGCACCATCTCCTGTTCTCCATATGTAGACCCAAGAGCTTGAAATGGGCAATAAAATGTGCACAGCTGTATATGGAACTGTGTCCAATTTTCAGACTTCAACTTTTGGAAATCAGGAGTGAAGACAAAGCGTCATCAGGGACAGACCCACCTGTTCTTGCACTCATGAAATGAATACATGGGAGGGAAGGTATGAGGAGAGCTATACACCTGGTAATAGTTGGAGAAGGTTAGGAATCAGGAGCAAGTCATAGCCTTAATAAAGGCACAAAATTATGACACATACGTTTGCAATCACTCCTCTTTTTATGTACAGTTTGCTAATTGAACTGTTATAGTGCAACAGCAAGAAAAAATGAAACTTCCCAAATATCTTGTCCACATTGAATTTAAGTCTTGCCTTCCACGACATATCCCAGCCTTCCTGATAAATCCATCCCCCACCCACCCTCCAGGTTTCCATCCATCCTACCGGTATCCTGGTCCTAGTATGCCCAAATCGCTAAAAGGAATGCTGCAATCTTAAACACACTTACCTTGGAGCAAGTCCTATTGCATGGAGTGAGACTTAGGTTTTAGTTATTTATCCACTTATTTAATTTTTATTGATTGATTGATTGATTGATTGATTTATATCCTGCCTTTTTCCTACAAAGGGCTCAAGGCAGCTTACATCTCCTCCTCTATCTTATCCCCACAACAACCCTGTGAGGTAGATTGGGCTGAGAGTCTGTGACTGGCCCAGAGTCACCCAGTTGGTTCCATGGCCGAGCGGGGACTAGAACCCAGATCGTCTGAGTCCCACTCCCACGCTCTTAACCACTACACCACACAGTGGATACTCTCTGAGGAGATGAGAATATGGCAGTACTGAAGTGAAAACTGATACCAAGAGTGGAGTGCAAGAAAGGATAGCAAACAGAAAAAAGCAGGAGGAAAAGAGAAGGAAAAGGTTTTCTGAGATTCTCAGTTAGGGTTCCTAGATAAGTAGAGGCTCCCATTTAAAATCTGAATCCCAAAATGGTCTCAAAAGCTCTTCAAACATGTCTGGATAGCTTCATCTTCTCAAATCAAGAGCTGACAAGCCATCTTTTCTGGTTGAGAGTATATCAGTTACATTTAGGAATGAATAAATGTTGTTAAATCCATTCCATGTGCATTTTACAGGTTTAGGCACTTTCATTCTCTTAGCTACTCATTGGCAGAATTGGATGTTTGACAAATATGTATGCATGTATTTGCCCAGATTTACTAATCTGCAATTTTGCACTTCCAAACTTGTGCAAATCCCCCTCTCCATGTGTTTTCATGCTTTTATATGAGGGAAAACTTGACATTTTCAGCTGATTTTTTAAAATTAAAATAAGATTCTGTCACCAAATTTGCCTAGAAGGTCTGCAAGTTTGTGGAGTCTACAAGCTGGGAAACCTGGGTTGGTTTCATAGAAGCCAAACTCACTTGAGTCCATTGAGGACATCTATGACTTCTCTGTAACATTCTATATTTAGGAAAGGATAGAAAACCAGCAATGGTCACACCTCACCAAAATACTTATCTAATATTTTAACACTGTCCTTTGGAAAACTTCCTTGGAATGCAGCTGCTAAACTTCTATATGGTATTTGCCAGAAAGAATATTTTAACACTTAGCCTTAAGGATCCAGATTGATTACCAGTCTGTTTCCAGGTCTTTTAAAACTTGTGCCAATACTTCATGACATTTAAAGTGCTAAACAGTGGGAAAGGTAGTAGAGTAGAATGACTTCCCCTTTCCCTCATACCCATGCTTCCAATCAGATGAGCAGTCCATTTTTTAGCATTGTTCCTTCTTTCTGCCTACAACATTTCTAGCTAGCATGCACTGCACACTGAATCAGGAGATTCCTTTCCAGTTTAAATTTGGGAGTTTGAAATCTCTGGAATTAAAAAATATGCAATGGATTTTTACCAGCTCAGAAGGGCAGACTCTAAAGCAGCCTTTAAATTTGATGCAGCCAAAACTGGTAAAAGGAAAAACCAAAGGCAGAAATATGTGGTCACAAGCAAACAATGGATGGACCTAAGGATAGGAGCTAAGGATAGGACAATTTCACAACAGCTTTGATAAGAATTTACCCAAAATCATAACTGTTAAAGACAAAATAATTTGGAATTTTAAAAGGTCAAATACGGGAGAAGCCAAAACCATGCCTCTAAGCCCAAGACATTGTGGCTGTGTATTCAAGCATGCTTATGCTGTTAAATTGGGGCCACTATCTCTGTCTTTCTGATACATTCATCATTTTTAACAGCTCTGTGCCAGGCAACTACCTCATATTTAGGGATTGGGATGTTCAGGAATAAGAAAGAAGCATGTTCTGGTCATAAATTGATGTAAATGAAATCCTGTTACATCCCTAATAATGGCTGTCTCCAGGCCGGGAATAGCTGAGGTTTATTGAATTTGGCAGGTGCAGATGCATGAGAATTTTGTTAGGGTTTTGATAAAGGCTTTACCTGTATTTGCAAAGTTCATGTTCGGGAGAAAAATGGCTTGAAGGTTTTCCTGTTGTTGTTGTATTGCTGCTGGCTTGCTGGCTTCTTTAATGAATGAGGGGAAAACTGAAATGAGACAGATTTGCTGATCCCCAGGTGGAGCTAATAGGCAAGATTGCACACGCGTGCATGTGCACACACACACACACACACACAGTATGTCACTCTTGACTGAACAAGTGCACAGAACAAGACAAGCGTATTGAGATGTCCCATGTGCACCAAAGCAGAGCTCATATCTCTATGAAAACTAGATAATCAAGGAGATGTGTAATGTCTTCAAAGCTATGGAAGCCAAGAACTATTAAACATAGATAATTAGTGGTCACCTATTAAGAATGCATTTCATAATCTTTTGAAAACCACTTTTACATAAATAGTAAGAAAGCACCCAACCAGATTAATAGCTCTGTACATTTTTGCCAAGTTTCCTGTTTAATTAAAACTTTGTCTTTTTTGTACAACAATGAATGGTGTGAATTATAAGCTAACAGAAGAGGTTTTATTTCAAAGAAAGGAAACAGAGTTAATCTGACTGTAATAGAAGTTATGTTAAATGGATTTTTGAATAATCATAAGTTCTCCATTGGTAAACAGTTGCCACATCCCAACTCAGGTTGCCATTGGATGAAACTACAGGTTCTTTGTCAGGAGAATTTCAAGGGGACCAACAGGACTATCAAGGCCTACACAAACACACGTGTTCACACACAATTTCAGTAAGTTACACATGATGAAACTTCATGGTGTGTTCATATTATATTCCTACAATGCAGATAGGAAACCAAAATTGAGGAGGTAAAATTTCATCATCTTCTACTGCTTCTGATAGTAGGTGATGGACTTGATGGACCACTTCTTCCTAAACACATCTCAGGAAGAGGTCTGTGCTTGAAAGAATTGCTCTTCTTCTACAAGTCATTTTATAGGGGAAAATTTGTTTTATTAGGTAGCATCGCTCCCACACACACCCTTTCCTAGAGTGGCACACATTTACCTCACAAGAACAAAGTCCCAGTGATCTCACTTCTCTGATAAAATGTGAACCAGGTCAGATACAATGCTCAGCTTTGTCCAGATATGGTTAAGATGGGGCAGAGGGCACTTTCCCATTATCAGAGAGGGGTTCTGCTGGTGCATAATTTGGCCAAAGTTATACCATGGAAAGGTCTCCTGTTGTCAGTGGTGTTTCACTCAGTAGTAGTCTGCAAGATTACTTACGGTAGGTAGCCTTGGATACACCAAGTCCAAAGGAATTGTATTCCCCCAAGAGACTGCAGGATCAACTATGAACTATGTTGAACTATGAACTTCCCCTGAACTATGGAAGCCTGGAGTTTTTGCAGCTAATCTCCCTACCCACACTCTCATTCATAAACCTTCCCAATGGGGAAGGTAAATGCAAATTAAAAGCACTGCAAGGGGTGGGGAGGAAGCATACCACCTGCCTTCCAACTCTTGCTGGTATGGTCCAGCAGGATTTTGGAAATAGTGGATCATCTAACACTTTGGTGACACCATCGCTACTCAATTAGAATTGTTTTTCTTGCCCTTCTTCTGTTACAGTAGATCATGAATCCCACCATCTAATGAATCAATGGGTAATTGAACAAAACAGACCCCATGGTTCATAAGATGAGGTCTAAAGACTCTTTTTGATGGATGGTTGCCAATTAACTTGAGGGACACAATCTTGTTTGGTGACCTATAAATGGGATCTCCTTGTTTAATTTTGCCAAATTCTTGGAGAAGCTCAACTTTTCCATGTCACACAAAAACTGGAATGTCTCCCCAGTCTCAGCTTGTTTTATCCAGCTGATGTTGTTTGTGCAACCTAAAATGAAATGTTGCAGAAGGGCATTCCTTCATTTATAGTGGTTTCATGTCTCTTGGGCTCATGGTTTTTATTCATAAAGCCAAATATGCCCTTATCCAATATTGATTAAGATCAAGACAAGGTGACTAAGGAAGTCAATAGCAGATGAATATTTAAATGCAAAAGTCTACTGTTCTGGAAGTGAAACATTACGCTTTCAGTTTGTGTTGGTGTATGCACATGTCTGTCTATTGGTGATGTCCCCTGTTTCTCTCTAAGACATACACACAACGAACACTACAAAGTTTAGATTAGAGAATACAAGAGGCAGGTCTAATCGACTATTTAAACCACCTCATTTATGGCTTGTTTAAAGGGATACTTTAATTAAAAACTCAAACTAAAGTGCACAGTTTTAACATTTGCAAGCACTTTTACATGGAATGAAAGAAACAGGGTTGAATCTATCCTGTGAATCCCTCTCTCCCTTTCCTTGAGAAATCTCTACAGGAATTAACTGAACTCCCTTTTTTCCATCTTAGGACATGGAGCCAACAGGCCATCATTGGGATCTGGAAAATGAGAAATGCTGCTTATGTCCCTGCTTATGTGAAGCTCTCACTCTTGCCCAGGGTCAAATTACTCAAACTTGAGCAATTTGCACCAGGCCAAAGTGTAGGGCTAGAAATGAACAAGCACAAAGATACAATTTAAAACATTGTCCATTTGTCCTGTCTCCCTCTGTAGAAGTATATAAATTATTTATTTAATTATAGATGCTCATTGCCAATACGCTCTAATTAAAGACAGTAGACTCTGTCCTGTGTACAGAGACAATTGTCATGGACATACTTCAGTGTCTTGCACAGGCTGTGGAACCACAAAAGTGTCCTGGGAAATGCTTCTCTTCAGTCAAAAAAAACTGAAGGGGACATACAGTGGAGTCATCAACATATTTTCTAAGGGTTGGTTCACGGAGGAAGTTTTCCTCACATAACTGTCCTTGCTGCTAGAATTCAGATCAATGGACATCCTGAGAAGAGAACTGCAGGAAAAGCGGAAACTACAACCAACAAAGTCTTCTGGCAGCAATGGGCTGAGGCAAATCAGGGTACACTACTTGACCTTACATAAGCTTCTGAGTCAAAGCATGCAGCCTGGATTGGGCAGCTGGGGGACCTGCCTTTATGGAATACTACCACCTTTGTTGTTATCCAATCTCCCATTAGTGTATTGTGCCTCAACCAAAGTGGTTGCCAGATGTTCTTGGACTATAGTTCCCATCACCCATGATGGCTGAGAACTATGGGAGTTGTTTTCTACAAGTCATCTGTAGACCCATGGTTGAGAAGTCCTACTAAGTTGCAAAGGAGAAAGATCTGATTCCTGAAGACTGATGACACAGACAAATACACTGCAACAACAGGCCATATTTAGTAATAGCGGGTAGTCAATTCTGCAATACAGATGACTCTCCCTTAGTGCAAAAAAGGAGAGAAAATGGGAAAAGGAAAGAAAAAGGGAAAAATGGGAGGAAAAAATGGGGAAATCACTGTAAAAATAGCTCATGCATATATGCCACTTTCTCCATGAAGCTTTTGGCCATGCATTTGCCTAATTGTCATTCTGTGCAGAAAAATAACCAAAGCTTCCATCTTAAATCTTCTTGATTTCCATGAGATGTCAACAGTTTAAGTGTTTGAAGATTGCAAGTCATGAATATTTGTGCTTGATCTTCATGTTTGCCCATCATATATGTTTATCAGAAAATGTCTAATGGTAAGCTGCCTAATGTTTAATTCCACTACAACAATACAAATGTTCACATCCAAACAAATGTTTTATCTAAATGCAGATAGAGAGTCGCACATATTATAGATGAGTGGCTGAGCATTAACTGGTTTGTAAGCAGGCAAGATAAATGAGCTGGACCAAATTCTGAAGCATCAGCCAATCTTTCTTACACAATTTGTTGACTAAGCTAGGAATCAAAGAGAAAATTGTTCCTTTGACAAACAAGCCAGTGGTTTACTATCAGGATTTCTCCAAAGGGTGATTTGTAGAATGACTTCTCCTGGGTGCCTCTGATAAAAAGCTCCTAGTTGTAGCAATTACTTAGTCCAACTTGTGATGACTTCTAGGTAAGATGTGCCCACACGGACCTCAGCTGGAATATTTGGCTAAAGACAAAAGGCTCTGTTCTGCAAACAACACCTTGGGAAAGCTCCCAGAGAGTGGCAGGATTGCTAAGTCATGTGCTCATTCATCAAGCAAAACTTTTGGATAAAGCAAATAGACAGGCACCAGGCCACCTAGAAGGAGTCCAAGAAGTCGCATATAAAGGCATGGCGCTCTGCCCATCTTGCCAGATTATCAGGTCAGAATTTTCATCTCAGAAATTCAGAATGTTCCTTTTTTGAGAAGAGCTCTTTTTTAGAGGAGGTGGAGAAACAATTCTTTTTAGAGATGATGGAGAAACAATCTTAACCATAGCTTAGAGCATGGGTCCTCAAACTACAGGCTGCAGGCTGCATCCAGCCCATCATGCCCATTTATCTGGCCTGCCTTAGAGGTTTTAGACACGCTGCACACACACAGGTGTGTGGCAAGGTGGTGCCTTGCTTGCATGGAGATCGTTTTGTACTCGCTCAGAGAAAACGATCTCCACGTGAGCAAGCCACTGCCTTGCCTGTGTGCCCCCACCCCTGCCTTGCTGCATTCACCCCCCGCCCCCTCACTGGCCCATGGCCCCCATCGGAACCACCTTGGCAGACCCCACCCCCCCGCCAGCACCTTTCAACTGGCCCCCTGTTGAAAAAGTTTGAGGACTCCTGGCTTAGAGTTAGAGGTAATTTCTAACCCCTCCTTTGCTCCATATTTGGGTTCTGGCAAGTAAGCCATATTTACTATATAGCATTTTTTGGAGGGGTAGGGGTTCTGCATATCACATACCAAGTTCATAAATGTGTGGACTTCAAATGTATTTTGAGCCTCTGTTTGGATAAAATCCTGATGTTTTAATTAATAATTAATTAATTAATTTTAAAATTTTTGTATACTATCCCATCATTGACGTCTTGGGACAGTTCACAGTAATAGCTAACATGAGTTTCTCTTAATGCCCTCCTCCCCACTCTGGATAGGCTCCTTATCTATTGATGTGTCTATAGAATTAGCCTGGTACAAATGGGAAATAATTTCATTTTATTTTTATAGTTTACCAAAATTTAGAAAGTTTTTCATTCTGGAAAGTAAAAAACTTTAATATTTTAAAAATTTAAACTTGAAATAAAATAAAACTGACCAAGTTGTCCATCTCTACCAGCAATGAAACATATATTTTAAAATTCCTATAGAAACATTTCTTCTCAAACAAAACACATTGGAATATGCATTTCTATTAGACTGACCAAAATATAATTTGGGAAGTTTGAATTTACCACAGTCCTTCCTATTTGGGGTATAAAGAACTTGATAGTAAAACAATTGCAAGAGAAAGTGTAGCCAACAGATCAATCCATCCTTTGTAGCAATGGGGAATTTCAAATACCCTGGTAACTACTGGGAGGAAAACTATCCTGGAGCAAAATTCCAAAGCATGGAAGCTTGATCCAGTTCTTGATATTTCTCATTGACTTTCTTTTTCTGAAAATGGAGGAAGTAGCAAAGGTACGAGAACTCTACTACTACAGATCATCCCATGGGACTGCCTGGCTGGGAATTTGGGGCAAAGAACAGGAAGTGCTTCTTCACACAGTGCATATTAAACTATGGAATTCACAGCTGTCTAAGCAATGATAGCTGCCAGTTTGTATGGCTTTAAAACAGGATCGGACAAATTCATGAAGGATAGGGTTATCAAGAGCTACAAGTCTTGGTGGCCAGATGCTCCTCCCAGTATCAGAGGGAGTATGCATATGTTCACCAGTTGTTGAGGAACTTGGGTGGGAGGGTACCATGTAGTATTCTGGTTAAGGGATCCTATGACCAGCTGTTTTCCCAGTGTGTGAACAGAATGCTGGGTTGGATGGACCCTGAGTCTGATTCAGCATGGCTCTTCTTCTGTTCTGCTCTTATGTTCTTGAGCACATCAAATATCCTCAGCTTGACTCTAACCGAGAGATAAGAGCTGCTATGTGACATTACAATAATGGTTACTTTGAAGGAAGGGCACTATGTTTTGGTGGAATTCTTATGGAAAGGAAAGTAAGAATTTAGTCCAATATGAACCTTGGATTTCTTTCATGTTCAGAAAAATGTACATAGGATTCTGAGGTTACATATACTAACTGAAGTTATATATACTAATAGATATATTATTCTGAGGTTAGAAAGGCAAAGAAGCCCAAGGCTGGTAGAGCTCCTGAAGAAGTTACTAATGTTACAATTACAGACAAATCCAGTGAAAACTAAAAATGGAGACAAGAAGAAGAGGAGGAGGAATCTATAGTAGCTACAGAAAAAAAAGTTTACTAAAAACAAAGCAGCCATGTGTAAGAAATAGTGAAGAATGAGCACTGACAAGTAACTCGCATGTTCTTTGCTACTCCAGAATGCAGAACTGCATTTAATGGGCTTATGTAACAGATTTCAAGAATGGTCAGCCATAGAACCAAATACGTAATTCTGAAGTGGTGGGTAATCTGTACTGAACTCTTCATCACTGGAAATCTTCAAGCAGCTGGACAGATATCTGTTAAGGATGCTGTAGCTGGAGCTTTCCTGCAGCAAGCTGTAGGCTGGGTTTTATACTTATAAGCCCTCCTCCGATTCTGCTATTTATAGACAAACCAAGTCAAGGAGAACCATTAGGGTATCTGGTTATGGTTTGTGGATGGATAAAATGAAACTAGGATCTGAAAACAAGACTGTCTCTTTCACTTCTATAATGGCTGGAAATAACGCTTCCCCATATTTTTTTGGAGAAATGACTTGGCAGGTGAAGTCCGAATTGCAATTTCTGCAGTTTGATGATTCAAAACTGGTGTGTCTTCAGTCTAAAAAGAAATGGAATTCTGACAGCTTAAGGGAGTTCATAAAGCATCTACCCAGATATGCAATCTGAAGGAAAGTATGAGTGATATGAAGTGATAAAGGAAAGAGCTGGTGCACACATACATGCTGTTCACTCATTTCTTCTACACAATCTCATCTGTGTACAGGTTGTCATGATGAGATTTCCATGTCACCCTACTCATGTGACTTGGCCACTAGCCATTTGAATTGCTGTTACAGATGGAAAAGAAATGAATGGTCTCATGTAATATGTACAAGAAATGCAATGTTCATTAAGGAAAGCAAACATCACCTGACTGAGAAAATATTGCTTACATCTTCCTTCATACTTATTGGAAAGTTTTCAGGCAATCCTTTGAGGAGCCTAGCCAGTTCTTTGGTCAGAGCCCATTGTCATTTCCAGGTGTCCATGATTAATTTACTCCTAATAACTGTTTACTGTTATTTTCCATGTTTATGTTCTGCTAGTTATAATTCTCTCTGTGACAAGTTATAGAACTTTCAATGCATTAATTAATGGGAAGCTTCTTCATTATTAGTGGCAGATGATTGAGAATCCACCTGGCCTGTCTGCATGGATAGTCGATTGTGTCTCTAATGATGAAAGACAATAACAGGCCATGGATTGTGCATGATGAACAAGTTATTACTTAAGGAAATAAAGATAGGTAGTACTCCCTAATTAGGGTAAGACAAGCCTATGAGCTGCATTCTCAGCAGTGACTGTATCATCTAGATAGATAGCTGGCACAATAAGCTCCTTCACTGGTGGACTGCCTCAATAATTAACATCACTTAACATCTTTTTCCTAAACAGTTGGGTATATGAAACAGAGATAAATATATGGCAGAGCTGTCTAACTTTTTCTGAATCAACAGACATATGTGATTGCCTGTCAAGAGCTTAATTATCCATATGAATGTGTTTCCTGTCTCCAAATATGCAAAGAGGCTGAGTGTTGAGTGGTGGTGAAGGTGGTGAAAGCAGAAGTGAGGTGAGGTCCTATGCATGGCTAGTGGCTATATTAATATGGCGGTTCCCAAATTGGACTTAGCATACTGATGGCATGAATCTATGCATGTTAGCACAGTCAAACAGAAGCAGGGCCAGATTAGAAGGTGAACTTCTAGAACATCTCAGTGGACCTTGAAAATAGTGCTCCTAAGCATGAGCATTCCTGTGTAGACCAGGTACAGGTCCTGGCCACCCAAACTGTGCTCCTCATGACTGCCCAATTCAGTAAAAGCAAGCACATCTTGATTCTTTGGCATTCTGTAGCTGCTCCCCATCCTTATGTTTTTCCTTTTTCCTTTCCAAACATTTCCTTTTTCCTTATGTTTTTCACTGCTCATAAAGAGTTCCAGGGGCAAAGATGGCCCCTGGACCTCTCCCACCTTTGATTTAGCTCTTTGCTCAGTTTCTCTCCATGTCCCGATATATCTCAGAGAGTAAGGGTGTAATCTTATGCATGTTTAGGCAGAAAAGGGACATACAAATCCCACCATGCTCCAGCTGAGTATTTTAAACCTCTTTTCTTGTTTAAGTATGCATAGGATTACACCTTTGCATAGAGAAATGAACATTGTCCCAGGAAAAGAGGTGCTGATGGCTACTCCCATATCCCTCCCTAGAGCCAGGTCTGCTGGATGACCTGACCAAACCAAAAAATTGCAAATGTGTTTGTTTATTAATTTAAATAAAACTTTTGTATCCTGTCCTGTACATAAAATTCTCAGGATGGTCCAACAACAATGGCACAGTATCAGATCTATAATATAATTAAAATTTATTGGATGAATTTCAGTTAATGAGGCCTGATGATGTGGACAAAGCACATCCAACCACCTGCTTGATTCTTGCCCTTCATAGTTACTTACCAAAGCCAAACACGGGATTGGTTCCTGGATCTAGGAGGTTATTGATGCCTCACTAAGGGAGGGCCTGGTCCCTGCTTCTTTAAAGGAGGTGGTGATCAGGCCTGTCCTAAAGAAGGCATCCCTGGATCCAGAGATGGCCACCAATTATAGACCAGTGGCCAACATCCTGTTTCTGGGCAAGGTGTTGGAATGGGTGGTGGAGAGACAACTCCAGGCACTCTTGGATGAAACTGATTATCTGGACCCATTTCAGTCCGGTTTCAGACCTGGTTATGGTACTGAATCTTCCTTGGTCACTCTGTATGATGATCTGTGCAGGGAGAGAGACAGGGGGAATACATCCCTTTTGGTTCTCCTGGACCTCTGAGCAGCTTTCGATACCATCAACCATGGTATCCTTCTGGATAGGCTGTCGGGACTGGGAATAGGAGGCACTGCTTGGCAGTGGTTCCGCTCCTACCTTGTTGGCCGATTCCAGAATGTGGTGCTGGGGGACGTTGGCTCTGCGCCATTTCAACTCTGTCATAGAGTACCACAGTGCTCCATTTTGTCCCCCTTGCTATTTAATATCTACATGAAACTGCTAGGAGAGGTCATCAGGAGGTTTGGGCTGCAGAGTCATCAGTATGCTGATGGCACCCAGCTCTACCTCCCTTTTTCAACTAACCTAGATGAGGCAGTGGCTGTACTGAACCGGTGCTTCGCCGAGGTAATGGGCTGGATGAGGGACAATAAACTGAAGCTCAATCCAGATAAGACGGAGGTCCTGTTGGTAGGTGATTTGAGTTTGCGGGTAAGTGACCTGGGATCTGCCTTGGACAGGGTTGCACTTCTTCTAAAGGACAGGGTCCACAACTTAGGAGTGCTCCTAAATCTGGAACTGTCCCTGGAAGCCCAGCTGACAGTGGTGGTGAGGAGCGATTTCCTTCAGCTCCGGCTGATCCATCAGCTGCGTCCTTACCTGGAGGATAACTGCCTGGCAACAGTGACACATGCACTGGTTACCTCCTGTTTGGACTACTGTAACATGCTCTATGTGGGGCTGCCCTGGATGACGGTCCGGGTACTTCAGATGGGGCAAAATAGAGTTGTCAGGATGCTGTCAGGAACTGGTCATTATTCTCACATAACTCCAGTCCTCTATCAGCTCTGTTAGCTTCCCATCGAAGTCTGGGCTCAATTCAAGGTGCTGGTTATTACCTATAAAGCCCTAAATGGCTTGGGACCAGGATACCTAAAGGAACGCCTTTTTCCCTAAATGACTTCATGCCCCCTAAGATCGGCAGCAGATGCCCTCCTCCGGGAACCTCATTGAAAGAGGTCAGGAGACAGGAGGGCCTTCTCTGCGCTGGCGCCCCAACTATGGAATGTGCTCCCTAGAAAGGTCTGCCTGGCACAGTCATTATATGCTTTTCGATGCCAGGTCAAGACCTTTTTATTTAACCAATATTTTAAAGTTAATTAATTTTAATGGTATATTTATTTATTTAATTCATTTTAACCATGTTATTTTATACTCAGTCATGGTATAGCCAATTTATTTATTTTAGGATTGGTGGGGTTTTAATGTTTGTAAACCATTCAGAGAGCCCTCTGGGCTACTGGGGTGGTATATAAATGCAATAAATAAACAAATAAAAGTGCATTTAAAATAAGAATTAGGTCTTAAAATAAAGGGAAAATAAAAAGGGTTTGGCCTGACACTGAAAATAATAAAGTGTCAGTGCCAGACACACCTCTCTGGGAAGCATGTTCCACAGCTGGGGCACCACTGCAGAGAAGGTCCTTCTCTGGTTAGCTACTGTCCTAATCTCTTTGAAAAGGGCTCCTGAAGAAGGACCTCCAACCCAGATCTTAGGGGGTGGGCATGCACATAAGGAAGGAGACACTCCTTCAGACAACCAGTTCCTAAACCAAATTAGAACAACATGGCAAATCCCAAAAGTGTTTGCACATCAGAGTTTACTCTATGTTTTAAGAATCACTTTTACTAATACAAGCAGTAAAATTATCATGTTTAACAATGACCTCCTCAGAAGCAAGGAACTTCCCTCAGATACAAAGAAATAGCTTTGACTCTCTCTCTCTCTCTCTCTCTCTCTCTCTCTCTCTCTCTCTCTCTCTAGTTTGGTGGCAGAATTTTAACAATAAATTCAGTGTAGCTTTGCCTTCAGCTATCAGTGACTGATTTATGGCATTTAGTAGTCAAGTGGGAGGGGTTGCCTTCCTAGGTTGAAGCATACAAGACACGTGGAATTGTTATGGGATTACTATGAAGGCAGCTGCTTTATATAGAAAACACTGATTGCCTTATATTAAAAGTGAAATGAAGTCTGTGCTTCATGGATCACTGCCTTGTCGTGGTGAAGGGGCTTGCTTAGCTCAATGAAGCTATGAGCAATGCCATCCAGGGCCACCCAAGACAGACAGGTCATAGCAGAGAGCTCTGACAAAACGTGATCCATTGGAGAAGGAAATGGCAACCCACTCCAGTATCTTTGCCATGAAAAACCCATGGACAGTATCAAAAGGCAAAAAGATATGACACTGGAAGATGAGCCCCTCAGGTTGGAAGATGCCCAATATGCTACTGGGGAAGAGCAGAGGGCTAGTACTAGTAGCGCCAGAAAGAATGAAGCGACTGGGTCAAAGCCGAAAGGACACTCAGTTGCAGATGTATCTGGTGGTGAAAGGAGAGTCCGATGCTGTAAAGGTCTATATTCCATAGGAACCTGGAATGTAAGATCCATGAATCAAGGCAATCTGGACGTGGTCAAACAAAAGATGACAATACTGAACACCGGTATCTTAGGAATCAGTGAACTAAAAAGGACAGGTGTGGGTGAATTTAATTCAGATCACCATCAGGTATACTACTGTGGGCAAGAATCCCTCAGAAGAAATGGAGTAGCCTTCATAGTCAATAAAAGAGTAGGAAAAGCAGTACTGGAATACAATCTCCAAAATGACAGAATGATCTCAGTTCAAATCCAAGGCAAACCATTCAACATCACAGTAGTCCAAGTCTATGCCCCAACCACTGGTGCTGAAGAGGCTGAAGCTGACTGGTTCTATGGAGCCCTACAACACCTTCTAGAATTAACACCAAAAGGTGATGTCCTCATCATCATGTGGGATTGGAATGCTAAAGTAGGAAGCCAAAAGATAACTGGAATATCAGGCAAGTTTGGCCTTGGAGTACAAAATGAAGCAGGGCACAGGCTGGTACAATTTTGTTAAGAGAATATGATGGTCATAGCAAACACTCTTTTCCAACAACCCAAGAGACGACTCTACACATGGACATCAACAGATGGTCAACACAGAAATCAGATTGACTATGTGCTCTGCAGCCAAAGATGGAGAAGCTCTATACAGTCAGTAAAAACTAGACCAGGAGCCGACTGAGGCTCAGATCATGAACGTCTTGTTGCAAAATTTAGGCTTAAATTGAAGAATGTAGGGAAAAGCATTAGGCCACTCAGGTATGACCTAAATCATATCCCTGATGAATATACAGTAGAGGTGACAAATAGATTTAAGGAATTAGATCTGATATACAGAGTGCCTGACAAACTTTGGACGGAGGTTTGCAACACTGTACCAGAGGTAGCAACTAAAACCATCCCAAAGAAAAAGAAATGCAGGAAAGCAAAATGGCTGTCTGAGGAAGCTTTACAAATAGCTGAGGAAAGAAGGGAAGCAAAAGGCAAGGAAGAAAGAGAAAGATACACCCGATTGAAAGCAGAATTCCAGAGAATAGCTAGAAGAGATGCCTTCTTAAATGAACAGTGCAAAGACATAGAAGAAAACAATAGAATAGGAGGACCAGAGATATCTTCAAGAAAATTGAAGATATGAAGGGAACATGTCATGCAAAGACAGGCATGATAAAGGACCAAAATGTCAAGGACCTAACAGAGGCAGAAGAGATTAAGAAGAGATGGCAAGATTACACAGAGGACCTATACAAGAAAGAGCTTAAACTTGATGCGGGTGAAGGAAGAGAATGCAAAAGATGGCTTGAAACTCACCATTAAGGAAACTAAGATAATGGCATCCGGTCCTCTCACTTCCTGGCAAATAGATGGGGAACAAATGGAGGTAGTGACAGATTTTATTTTCCTGGGCTCCAAGATCACTGCAGATGGGGACTGCAGCCAAGAAATTAAAAGCCGCTTAATCCTGGGGAGGAAAGCTATGACAAATCTAGACAGCATACTAAAAAGCAGAGACATTACCCTGCCAACCAAAGTGCGTATAGTCAAGGCTATGGTTTTCCCAGTTGCAATGTATGGCTGTGAAAGCTGGACCATAAGGAAGGCTGAGAGCTGAAGGATTGAGACCTTTGAATTGTGGTGCTGGAGGAGACTCCTGCGAGTCCCTTGGACTGCAAGGTGATCAAACCGGTCAGTCCTAGAGGAGATCAACCCTGACTGCTCTTTAGAAGGCCAGATCCTGAAGATGAAACTCAAATACTTTGGCCACCTAATGAGAAGGAAGGACTCTCTGGAGAAGAGCCTAATGCTGGGAACAACAGATGGCAAAAGAAGAACTAGAGCAGTGATTTTCAAGTTGTGCTTTCGAAGACATGGACTTCTCAATAGGTCATAGATGCTTCCTCTACAGTGAAGAAGCCTCTCTGAAATATGCTTTGTTTTCTCTGAACTTTGCAGCCACAGAGAAGTACTGGGGATGTTCAGCTTGGACCATTAGTCAATCTATGAGAATGATAGAGCCTATGACATACTCATGGACTGACTGTGCACCCAAGAAGATTTTCAGAAATTCCCTGCAGTACTCAAGAAGTCTATGGCAGCCGCACAGGGATCTCCTGGCAGAGAACAGAAGACTTGCAGCTGCTGTGCAGCTCACAGCCATGCAATGTGTGACCTGCTTCAAAGACTACCCGGTCTGGTCTTCATCTTTGTTTTGATTGGGCCAGATGAGACAATACTCCTGCATTCTACCACAGTGAGGTGCATCTGCTCCTTCCATGGACAATGTGGAGCAGGTATGAGGGTTGGAGTGTTGGGCTGGGGACCTCGGCCATGAAACTTACTGGGTGGCTTTGAGCCTGTCACAGACTCTCAGCCAAGGACTTGGACTCTGGGCTGCAGAAAAGAGCAGGGCCATGTCAGGGCAACCCATGGATTTCCATCCCCGAACAGATTCCTTGCTGATCCCTATTTTAAATAACCCCAAGGAGCTCACAATCTGAGGCTCATTTTGCTTTCAAAACAAGTTTTAGAAGAATTTGGGGTTTTGTTGGCAATTCTCACTGTGATACAGAAGATAATTGAATAGCGCATTGGTTTACTTTTGATTGCCAGTAATGGGAGAGCTGCTAAGATGGAGCTTGAAGACTTTGTAGGGTCAGGAAAGGAACCAACTCCATACTGCCCGCCTTACACGTGCAGCATAGTTCAGATCAGCTCAGAATAAATTTAGATTTCCTTCCTGGGGTTGTATTGAGTGTAGAAATAGCTCTCTGCTTATTGCCGGCCGGTGTGATTTCACCCATTCCAGCTCATCCATTCTTGTTGAAGAATATCTAATTTCTTCACATGGAGCTATGGTTACATCATGGAAGCAGGCACGGTGATATTTCTGGTCAATGGATGGCTTAACAGTCACAATGCCCTCAGACGGCAGACAGCAGTGAAATGGAACATGCATACAAGTATTATTAATTTTTGTTCCTCCATGTTTGTGACATGATTCATTTGTCTCAGCAGATTTCGTATTGGGAGGGAAGCAGAATCTACCTTAACACTAGGAAAGGTAAAAATGTGTCATCTAAAGAGCGTAAGAAAAGTTCTGTCAGATCAGATCAAAGGTCCATCTACTCCTGCACTCCATATATGCAGTGGCAAACCAGCTGCCCACAGGATCCATCAGGCAGGAAGAGTGGGAGACTTCTGCCTTCCCAAGCTCCTCAGCCATGGGTCTATGCAGGCATGTCTCCTCTGGGAAAGGAGGTAGCACATAGCCAGGGCTAGTAGCCACTGATGGCATCCCCCCTCATGAATCTGTCCAATCTCCCTTTAAAGCCATCCAAATTGATGGATATTACCAAACCATGTCAGTGAATTCCATAGTGTAACTATACATTGTGTCAAGAAGGACTTCTTTTTATCTGTCCTAAACTTCCCAGCTTCATGGGAGGAAGAGAAAAAGAGAAAAATCTGGATTCTGTATGGCTCAGTATTTTATCTCCATAATAAAATGATCCCCATCTTCTTTTTGGGGGAACTTACAGGATATGTTAACTTCAGGGAAGCAGTTTTAGTAAGGGCACATGCACATTCCACCCACTCTCAGAAGAGAAAGGAAACAGGAAAAAGACAGGAGTCTGTTTAAACCTAAAAGCCTTTAGGGCAGAGCTGTTTTCCACCAATGTGATACTTAGCTCAAACATAGTTGGTTTTACTGAAATGAAAGGGGACCTTTGACTGAATGTTTAACCCTAATGACAATTATGCTATGTTAATATCCACAATGTTTCATAGATGGGTAACATTTTTTTTCTCTCCCTCTAATGGAAAGTGCAGAAAGATAAAAGAAGCAACAACAAAAAACAACCCACTGTCTCCTATTTCGCTGCAGAAAGGGATGAATTTAATTCCCTTTAAAATGCAGGTAATTTTCCCTGTAACTCCTGAAGAAGGAATGGTCATGTTTGCTGGTATATTGACAAGGCAAGGTAATCCTAGGAGATTATATTTTAGTAAATCATTAATCACACTGCATAATAGCTTAAACTGTGTGGTAAACACAGCAGATGAGCCAAACAAACCAAATCTGTCATTGCTTTTCTGCATCCGAAAGCCAAAAGGCTTTTGTTTTCTTTTGGTCCCAGAAGAGATTAATGTTTGGGGAATATTTATTATAAAACCATGGCAGCAGAGAATGATAACACGGATATGCATTTGGGTAGCTGAGTATGTTTTGCTATACACACACTTGCTTCTCATTTGCTTTTCTTTAGTCCCAAATCGTAAAGGAAAAAGTGCAGAATCCTATTTTGAATTTACTGCAGGACAGCTCCCAGGTGAAAATGTTCAAACAGCCATATGCATCAACACTTCATGCTATGGGTCAAAAGGCTGACCAGACTGAAGATTTCTGGGTAGAACTTAAGCATCACTTTTGATAGAGATCTGAAAGGGTTTGTGATGAGGGCTGAGGAACAGAACTGATAGAGAGAATCTAGGCTTCCTCTCTCCATAAGCATGCTTCTTTCTGGCTTGAAGTGTTGTGCATGGATTTTCAATGTGATTCACACATGTGGGGCTTAAAGGAACTTGGATTCGTTTAATAATCTTCCCTGTCCCTGCAATCCATGCTTCAGTCTATCTCAGAGAATAAAGAAAACACAATACAGGGTTCACTCTGTCAGATAAGCCACGATGGATCATAAGCCTTGTTGCATTGCCTGAACCCAGCCAAAGAGGTTACAAACCATGCTGCGGGGTTAAGACGACATGACAAGCCCACCCTGGTTTCTAAACCACTGTGGCTTAACATGCAGAGTGAATCCAGTCAACATCTTACTCTTTTCTGACAAAGAATAAAATTTAACGAAAAGCCACTCTATTACTCCAGCTCTTCATCCCTCACTATCTTTGCATACGACCTCACCAATGCAAAATCAAGAACTGGTTTCATTTAATCCCTGCATAGGAAAGAGCGATTGCTTCGTGATATCCGAGTAACTGCCTTGGTGCAATTTCTGGTGCTTTGAAAACACTGCTAGCAGCACTAAAAACAAAAATGGAATCAAAGAGTTGATCCTGCGATGTCTCATTTGGTTGTAAAGCCTTTTCAGATAATACCCAGAATCAAGGCTATTTAAAAATAAATGAATGAATGAATACAAAGTTAATGAGGAAAGGTAAAGTGCCTGCAACATCGAGGCTTTAAAATTAAGCACGTTTTATTTTTAGTTCTTTGCACTGCAGTTGATATTTTCAAGGTATGTATAATTTATTGTTAACAGTAGTAAGCAGGGGAAACAGTTGAAATGCAGTTTTTCAGTTTGGAAAACAATGCAAGGCTGAGCCCACAGCTGTTCTATTTATGGCTTTGCTCAAAGAGAAAAGAAAAGAAAAGAAAAATCCATCTGACCACAGAATCACCAGCTTTTCAAAGCTAAAAAGAATCATATAAATATAGAGTTGGAAGGGGGCAGAGCCATTGGGTCCAAACCCGTCCTCAGCACAGGATGCCAGTTGACTGCAGGCTTGTAGCCTGGGGTTGCTCCTTCAGCCATCTTTGTCATTTGAGGCCCAGGTGTCTTCAGTGGCTCAGAGCGTGTTCAGCTCCGCCCCTGTCTGGGCAAAGGTAGCCTGCTATAAGTAATCTCCGCTCTGGTGATTTCTAAATTAGATTACTGCAATGCTCTCCAAGTGGGGCTGTACTTAAAGACTGCTCAGAAGTTGCAGCTTGTACAAAATGCAGCAGCCAGCCTAAAAATCAACCAGATTGTCTGAACATATACCAGCAATTCTGGCCCACTTGCTCTGGCTGCTTATATGCTCCCAAACATTACAGGTTCTGGTTCTAACCTATGAAACCTTGCCCAGCTTGGGACCTTGGGATCTGACAGAACACCTCTCCTGACCGCCATCCACCTGGACACTAAGATCAACTTTGGAGGCCTGCCTCCAACTGCCATCTCAGAGGGAGTTTGTGGCAACACGGACAAAGGCCTTTCCAGAGATGCTTCCGCCATTATCGAACAAGCTCCCCATTGAGGCCTACCTGGCACCAACCTTACCATCTTTTTGGCACCAGTTATAGATTATCCTCCACTCCACAGCATTCAGTTAGTTTACTGGGGCTTGCCAGTTGCTAAACAGGTCTTAATTTTTTTTTCTTTATTACCATTGTAAATTATTGTTATTTCCTTTTGGCTTCCATTTAAAATTTGGTTTTAAATTTTGTTTCATACGCTTTTTAATGGTGTTTTAATATGGCACATATTATATCGTATTTTTATGATGTGCTGTTGTAAATTGCCCAGAGACCTTTGGCTATTGGTTGGTATAGAAACGAGGAGGAGGAGGAGGAGGAGGAGGAGGAGGAGGAGAACTCATTTGTCAAAAGGATAGTACCTTTTGTTTCTGTGCTGGCTGCGAAGGATGGGAAATCCTCTGTCCTGCAGCCATCAGGAAAACACACACTAGTTCTACATGCTATGAACTTCTCTTCAACCATGTGGGTGGGCAGAGAAACAACAGTGCAGGGGTGATAGCTTCTGTCTTTCTATGGCCACTTCAATTGCATGGAATTTATTCCCTTTGCCATTTTGTTATTTGGCTGTGGGTTGGGTGATGTTGTCCTTCCTATTACCACTTTTCCTTCCCTTTTCTTATTTCAGCATCAGTGATTCTGACAGCATTATGTATGTTAATAAAATAATGTGTACGGGAATTAGAGGAGAGCTGCATGCCAAATTCTTGACCATAATTCTTCAACACTGCATTTATATGATACACTGTCTTTAAATTAGGAATTTTAATTCAGTATGTGAGTGAACTGATGCAAATGTTGTAGAAACAACCACAATAGTTTCTATAATGAAAGAAAATTGCTTCAAATATACTGGTTGTTACTGTATATAATTCAGGAACCTGTCCATCTTCAAAGGCTGAAGTAATATGTCTGTCCCATTTGATAAACCCAACAGTTCTTTGAGGAAACAATTGGCTCTAAGTCTGTAATGTACCTGAGCTGTGAATCTGTCAGTTTCAGTTCATCTCCATTTCTTATTTTTCCAGTCTCAAATTAGGTTTGTTTTGAGCTGAAAGATATCTCCAGTTTTAGGTTTAGTTCTTCCTGAACTTTGACAACTTTTTAAAGCATTGCATGAAAACCCACAAGCATTTCTGTGCACATTTATCCTAATAGATGCATTTTGTACACATTGTTTCCTAGTACACACATTTTGACAAGCAATATAATGCATTATTCCATATTATTTCCCCTAATATATGCACTTTTGTAGTGTCCTGCATGTGTTACAGGCTGCTACATCTGCCATTCTTGATAATTGGTTGTTTATTTAATTTCTATACCATCCAACCTCCAAAGCTTTCTGGACAGTCCAAACATAATACTAAACAATGTAAGACCAAGAGCAACACTCGCTGAAGCTGATGGATGCTGTAGTCAGAATCACTTCGTCACCTAGAAGGCACGCTGTTGGGGAAGGCTAGTTTAGCATGTTAGGATGATCACAAAAAATTGGGCAGAACTCATTTTGAACTCTAGAAGTATTTATTTATTTTTCATTACAGAATCATGGAATAGTAGAGTTGAACGGGCCAGTGGGCCATTGGGTGCAGGAGTCCAAGTCAAACCACCCCTCTTGGATGTCTGTCCAGTTATTTTCCTAGGTAATGGGTTCCAGTGCTACACTGCTGGAGCAATCAGGAAGTTTATATTTATAAACCACCTTTTTTCCTTTGAAGGAACGCAACATGACTGACATAATTCTCACTCTCTTCTCAACCATATTCTCACAGAAACAATCCTATCGGGTAGGTTGGGCTGAGATGCTGTGACTGGCCCAGAATCCTGCAGTGACCTCCATGGTTCAGTGGGGACTAGAACCCAGATTGCTTGAGTCCCAGTCCTTCACTCTTAAGCACTACATCATACCGACTCTTTTAGATGCTGAAAGTGTTATTTTTTAGATTGGAAGCAATAATTGTATTCTGTTCTAGATCATAAAATCAATAGCTACATAAAATGAATGGTAAGAAATGAATACTCAGCTATCAAACACTATGCAAATCTATGCAACTATGCAAATCTGGTAAATGATGTAATATTGTCATTTGGTTCTAGCTGTTTGAATGCTATGGTCATGTTCATGAGAAAAGTCACCAAGGAGACAGTGCAGTGTAGCACCACAAGGATGGTGGCTGGAATGCAGGGAAAGTCGTATGAGGCGAGACTGAGGAACTGGGTCTCTTCAGCCTGGAGAAGAGGAGACTCCAAGGGGTTCTGTTGGCAACATATAGGTATGTGAAGGGGTGCCACATGGAGGTGGGTAGAGACCTGTTCTCCCCTGCAGAGGAAGGCAGGATGCAAGGTTCAATTTGGATTCCAGGAAGTACTTCCTGACAGTTAGGATCACAAGGGTATGGGCTTCCAAGGGAGATGGTTGAAGCCCCATCGGTGCTTGAACATGGTAGGAATGTCATGAGTGGAGCTGGCTGGAGCCAGGGGTCAGACTAGGTGACCCAGGAGACCCCTTCTGACTCACTCTGTTTCTATGTTTCTAATGTCCATCATACCCAAAGCACCAACTTCAAAGACTAGAGGCCAAAATGCATGTAATGGTAAATGCATCATAAAAGATCATAGATATATTTTAATCAGCTTGAAGCACGGCGCAAACAAGAAGAAGCCCGGAAGCAGAGAGCTCTGCAGCTGGAGGAAGAAGAGCATAAACACAAGGAGCTACTGCAGAAGAAAAAAGAGGAGGAGCAAGAGAAAGCTAGGAAGATTGCTGAACAGCATCAGGCAGATCTGGAAAGGGAGAAACAGCTGTCTGCTGAGAGAGAACTAGAGAAGAAGAGAGAGCAGGAAAAGCTTCAAGCACAGCGGGAGCACGAACGGCAAGAGAAAGAGAAAGCTGCTAGTTTGCAGAGAGAGCTCTTAGCAGCAGCAAAGGAGAAGGAACGGCTCAAAAAAGAGATGGAGGAGAAAGAGAGGATATTGGAACAACGGAAGCACGTGGAGCAGCAGCTAAAAGAGTTGGAAGCGACAGCAGTAACAGCTCCTGTACGGTTGAATGTGACTATGGATGTTGAGAGCTCGCTTGCCTGTAATTCATATCAGATGACACCACAAGGCCCCAAACAACCCAAGCTTGATTTGAATAATTATGGGATGGATTTGAACAGTGATGATTCAACTGATGATGAGAGCCAGCCCCGCAAACCCATTCCTGCTTGGGCTACTGGAAATCAACTAAGCCAAGCAATCATACATCAATATTATCATCCCCCTGACACAAAAGTGCTTTTTGGAGTTGTGAAGAGTCCCAAATTGGAAGAAATCTTCTATAAGAGCAAGCCACGATATTTCAAGCGTACTAGTTCTGCAGTGTGGAACTCACCCCCATTCCCAGGTGGCAAGTCTGTACCATCTACTTTCAAGAGATGCTGATACCTTTTAGATACAGTTTGGTATTGTTTGGTATTTTTGTGCAAGAAGAAAATGTATTTTAAATATGTGTACCTTTTCCTTTTATTAATAAATGTTATGCTCTGCAAAAAAAAAAAAAAATCCAGGTGAGGCAGTGGCTGTGCTGAACCGGTGCCTGGCCGAGGTAATGGGCTGGATGAGGGCCAATAAACTGAAGCTCAATCCAGACAAGACGGAGGTCCTGTTGGTTGGCGGATCGGGCTTCGGAGAGGGTGAATTGAACCTTGTCCTGAATGGGGTTGCACTCCCTCTTAGGGACAAGGTCCGCAGCTTGGGAGTGCTCCTCGACCCAGAGCTTTCACTGGAAGCTCAGGTAACAGCAGTGGCGAGGAGCGCTTTCCTCCAGCTTCGGCTAATTCATCAGCTGCGCCCCTATCTGGAGAATGACTGCCTTGCGACAGTGACACATGCGTTGGTGACTTCCCGTTTGGACTTCTGTAACGCGCTCTACGTGGGGCTACCCTTGAAGACGGTCCGGATACTTCAATTGGTCCAAAATAGAGCTGCCAGGCTGCTGACGGGGACTGGACGTTATGTTCACATGACTCCAGTTCTCCGTCAGCTTCACTGGCTTCCCATTGAAGTCCGGGCCCAATTCAAGGTGTTGGTTATGACCTATAAAGCCCTAAACGGCTTGGGTCCTGGTTACCTGAAGGAGCGCTTACATCCTTATATGCCCAGCCGCCCCCTGAGATCGGCGGGAGAGGCCCTTCTCCGGGAGCCCTCCATGGAAGAAGTTAGGAGGGTGGTTACTCGGAGGAGGGCTTTCTCTGCGGTGGCGCCTAAGTTATGGAATGCGCTCCCCAGAGAGGTCCGCCTGGCGCCGTCGTTATTTGTTTTTCGGCGCCAGGCGAAGACCTTTTTATTTAAGCAGTATTTTAAATGTTAATATTATTGAATTTTATTTGGCCAGGGCGGCTTGTTTTATAGTGTATGTTTTATATTATATATTTGTATTTTATTGTATGTATTTTAAAATGTTATTTTATTTTTTGTTGTAAGCCGCCCCGAGGCTTCGGCGAATGGGGCGGCATAAAAATGTTTTAATAAATAAATAAATAAATAAATAAATAAATAAATAAATCATTAATAATAGGTGTGGAAGGTGATTTCTATTACTCCAGAACAAAAAGGGGAAGTGAAGTTTATACCTTGTTTGTCCTTTGCACAGCTCCCAGGCTTTAAATATGCCTATCTCCTTGGTACCCAGGAAAAATCCATTTGCATGCATAGTTTGGGTTGGGCTCAGGAAAGTTTATTTAACTGCTAAATGTGTGTAGATGTCCCACTTTTTTCAATTACTAAGTTTCTGACATTGTCTGAAGGTTCAAAAGTGCATTCAGTAATATAAATGCTAACCAAATTGCCAGTGACACTGATCTTATAATTAGCAGACACAATGATCAGCCTGGAAAAAACAAAACAAAAAAACAAACCCGTAACTACCTAATTTGATTCATTTTGCAATCCAGCAGTCCCTTCAATTTAATCATGTTAAAGGGTTGTTTCCCCCCTTCCTTACTCATATTTATATGTTGGCTAGAACTGGGAGAGGCTTCATTAAGTCATTTGTCATTGAAACAAGATTAACATTTTTGTTGTAATTCATTCCATTAATCTAAATCCCAATATTCTGTAATCACATGTGCACTGCACATGCTATCTGCTTCAAAATGGTTTTGCTTTAGGCAAAAGAGAATGCACAATCCAGTTCTGTTTCTTCATTTCACCAGCTCATGGGGAAGCATCTCTTTCCTTGAGTAAGTGTAGGAAGACTGGGATAAAATGAATTTAATCTCAGTCCATACAATACAGTGCCGACTATGGTTGGACAATCAGTGGACCAGCTAGCTATGGAAATACCTGCCTTGATGGGCTCATAGTCTCTTTAGATTGTGGGCTCAAAGTTTGAGAGTACATCTGGCATTCTTGCTATGGAGTAGCTATGGACCAGAGTGATTTTATGACCTCTGGAAGGCTCACAAGCTGAATCCACTACTGAAAGAGAGAGAGCTAGTTAATATCATCCATGCTCTGCAGCTTCCAGATTAGATTACTATCATTCACTCTGTGCAGAGATGCCCTTGAAGATGTTTCAGAGATGGCAGCCAATACCAAATGTCACCAACTATTGACATGTGTTGGTTGTGGAAAACAGGTCACTTCATTTCTGTCTTTGTACTGATTACTGATTTGTTTTCAGACCCATTTCAAAGTTCTGGTTTTGCCCTTTAAGAATCTGCAGTGAACTTGGACCAGAGGAGACTTCTCCAAGGGACCGAGTTAGTAATACCTTATTCAGGATGTTTCCTCTAGGGAAGGAAGATTGTCATCTCCAGGGAACAGAGCCTCTTCTAGAGTAGTGCCAAAATTATGGGATGTGGTCGCACCAGTAGTTAATGCATGTTCTTACCTAGTCTTTCTGAAGCTGACAATGACTTTTTGTCCTACTATAAATTTGGAAAGTGTTGCTTTTGTGTGGTTTGTCTTTGCTTTTCTGTTAATTAGATGCATTTAGCCTTTATATTTTCTATTTTTGCACATTTTTTTAAAAAATAGAGAGAGATTTTTGTCAAAAGGCAGGCTAGAAATTTTCCAAACAGACAAACATGATCTGGTCCTTACCAAAGAGAAAAGAAATTACATGAGTGTTTCTGCATGATTTCAGTACAAAACTGACAGTTCATACCTTAGATGAGGCAGTAGGACACGTTCATGCAAAGCATTTTTGCATGTATGAACAGTACTCAGACTTTTGTGTTGAACTAATGAGCAGGTAAGATTGTCAAGTTCACACAGTTAATTTGAACTATTTCAACTAGCTTTTCCTTTGCTAACGTATATGGACAGATTTGCCATTAGTGACCTATCCTGTGGAATAGAGTGACTAGAAAGTCAAATAAATGAACAAGTCAGGGCTGCTTTTCTGCCTTCCTCAGAAACCAAAATTATCACATGAACTGGAAATCCCCTAAAAGATATAGCTGCATTTCTTGTATTAAAGAGCTAAATGTCAAAGAGAAAGAAAAATAGGTTGGCTATTGGGTGAGTCAGGTTTCATCTTTCTCCATAATGTGGTTTCAATTACCTTTTCTTATATTTCTGGCACATCAGTGACAAAGGTACCAGATACCACAACCCTGTCAAGCTCTCCTTCCCTCCGTACATCACTTTTGACAAATCAGCAATCAATCTCTGTACTTTAAGAATTAATGTTAGCTCTAACAAGGGACCAAATCAAAACATGGACAGCTTCCAGTAAAGCTATTTCCTGTTGCCATAGTCTGGAGATTATTTACAACCATGACATGTTGTGCACCATTTGGGTAGTAAATCTGATTATTCCATGAGATAATAATGAGTGCCATGCATTGGAAGGTAGTCTGCGAACATTTCTTCTTGCTGAGGACATGGAGGTGAGACATGAACAATGTCAGAGCATATATTTTGAATTGACAAGATCTTCTCTGCAAACGGGACCACAAAGATAGTAGCCAGCTGTAGGCTGGCAAAGGAGGGACAGAGAAGTCTGTCTTCTTGTAGTAGCTACTGCATACTAGAAAAGGAGGGCTAGGGTTTAGTCCAAAAGAGTAGCATTTTACCTCTTTTAAAGAGAGAGTAGATCCTTTTTAGTATCAACACTGAACTCCAACTGTTTTCAAGAAGATGCACTGTGAGACCCACTTTCTTTAGCCTGGAAGAAATGAGTTCAGAATGCAACCCAGAGACACTTATCTCCTTCCCTGCCATTTTGCCACAGGAGATGTGATAAACATCTGTGTTTTGGGGAAGGGGCTGGTCCAGACTAACTGGCAGCTACAAGACATGAGTGCACCAAACCTGTATCATGGTTCTCTGAGTTGCGTTCCAGAGCGCTCCTGTGGTGGCACCACTCATATGAATGGATCAAGTTTACAAGCTCCACCTAGGACACTGTGAGCAAGACCTCTCCTGAGCATCTCTGGTCCCACAAGCTTCTGAGCCCCTTGAGTGGTCATGTGGAGCCCAGCAGCTACGTAGTGTGCATTGGTCCAGAGGTCGCAATGTACAGTCCTCATAGTTTCTTATTCAGTTATACGGGGGGTATGGGCAGACAAAGGGTGTTGTTGTTGTTGTTTGTCTGCTTGTTTCTTTATTTGTTGCAGTCCTTTTAGCACAATCTCATTTCCTCCCATCTTGAAGAATCAACCTTTTGTTAATAAGAGATAACTCTTGTGCTGCTGAGGGAACAGGGTCACTTTGGAGTATGTATCCCAATTCTTTGCTTAGCAAAACTTCATAAATTGTCTCCTTTTCTGCATTTTAAATTTAAAGAGAGATGAGGAAAATCTTGAAATAAACCACAGCTGCTTGAAGCTTCAGCTATTTATTTCCATAATTATCTGGTATTCAACTGAGCAATTCTTAGATAAGGGGGCAATTATGCAGTGTTCCATTCGTTTCACAAAATAATCTCCAAGGTCACTTCAAGGATGGTTTTGGAGGTAACAGAGGTTCCATTTGCTGATACAAGCTTCTCTTTCTCTATCTCTTTTTCTTTGAATTTGATTGATGATATTCTGCCCCTCTCCATCAATACACCTCAAGCTTTCTAACATTAAATGGTGAATGAGAAAAAAAATCCAGAAATTAATCTGTTTCATGATGCTCTGTGCCATTTTGTCTTTAGAAAATCAGGTTTTGTTTCTCGTTAATCACTTTCTTTATGCATGTGTCCACATTCCTACTGGAGAATCTCATCTCCTAAAATAAATTTTCCCTACCCCTTAAATCTCAAATCTCACTCCAGGGCTAACTATCATTGATTGCAAGAAAGGACCTGAAAAAAGGTTCCCCTATTAACCAGTAATCTGAGAACTAGCAGAAATTATGCCACTTTTGCAAGCCCTCCAACTCTCACTTTCCTTACATTGGACTAACTCAGGTTACAGCACTGGCACTTAATCAGAAAAGACCATTTTTAGACATGGTGAATAGGCTACAATGTGATATTCATATGGTATTCAGGGATTCCAGTTTGCCTATGGCCTTCTTGCTACAGTCCCATGAATCCTTTCCCAGACTTTTAAGTATCTGCAGGTTATCTGGAAAAGTGTGAAATCAAGCATGGGGCAATGCAACTGCAAAGCACAGAAATCAGGGACAAAATTGAGAAATTTCCACCCTTACTACTTTACCACCACGACCGTATGTATGTATGAGCAGAACTGGATCTTGGCTATTTAGCTTACCCACTTGAAATGATTTCTAATTGCAAGCCATGATTTGAACTTTCATACATGCAGTTTTTTTAACCTTTTAAGTATAATTTGCAGAACTAAAAAAGAAATAGTTGCCATTTTATGGTGCTTACATTTTTTTTGAGAAAATAACACATTTCTATTGTAATAACATGGCTCTCCCTGCTGAATACCATGTTTTAATAAAATAAATACTAGTAAGTCTTTGACAAATACCTGTGTCAGCAAACTACATGCAGCTCTTCCACCAGGGCTGAATCTAATTAAAATATGTCTATAAGTGGTTACACATTGTGAGAAAAGAGAACTGTGTGTGTGTTCTGTGCCACAAGGTCAACCAACAGGACAACCAGAAGGACCAAGGGGGTTGAGCAACTCCATGCTGGGAGTGAGGGAGAGGAATTTTTGAGGAATTAAAACAGAGGCATGATAAAACTGCACAGTGTTAAAAGCCCTGATGGCTGTTTAGTTGATGAGGTGATCTATTAATGCTCATAATGCATAAATAGATAAATGGTGTGGAGAAAGTGAAGAAAGTACCTTTGTTTTTTCATCTAACTTAACGCTGGATCCCGGGTCACACAAATTGAACAATGGAAAGTAAAACCAAAGGTAAGGTAACCAAAGCTATAAGGATAGCTTTGCATAATTTGTGAGCCGCCCCGAGGCTTCGGCGAATGGGGCAGCATAGAAGTCTCCTAAATAAATAAATAAATAAATAAATAAAATCTTGCATTTTGTACTATAGATAGATACATTCTGAACTCACAGAAAGAGGCGAGTCCTAGATCTGAACAAGCCAGAACTTTCCTTAAAGCAAAAATGACAAAGCTGAGGTTGTTATGCTTTGGTCACATCATGAGAAGGCAAGACTCCCTAGAGAGAACAATCAGGCTTGGAAGGGTCAAAGGCAGAAGAAGCAAAGGGAGACCAAACATGGGATGGCTTGATTCCATAAAGGAAGTCACAGCCTGGATTTTATGAGAGCTGAACAGAGCTGTCTCAGGTAGGCTAACTTTGAAGGGCTTTCATTCATAGGGTTGCCAGAAGTCAGCACTTAATGCACACACCATTATGTCCGGTGTTGCATGTCTGTCTGTCTGTCTGTCTGTCTGTCTATTGGTGACCTCCCCACCCCAAATGCTCTGTCCATGACAGCTCCATTCAGATCTTGGTGACCCTCCAAAATGTCCTGTCCATGACATTTCAGACATAAATAGTATGATTTAAGTCAAAATCCAATATAATCCACCACAGTTAGAAAGACTGGCCAAGTGCCCAGGATGCCTGCTCAACTTGGCTCAAGGTGAGTCAGTGAGCAATTCCAAGGGGCCTGCACTACCTTTATCTGCATAACCCTCTTCACAGTCCTAAAAACAGTTGCTATTTGGCAAATGGGCATCAACAAACTGTTGGAAAGCCTGTTGTGAAAGGTATGACAGGCAAAAAGCAAACTTCACTGTGGCTTGAATAAGAGGACCATTACTAGCAAATGGCTTGTGCTCTTTTTTCTTCCTGTTGTTGTTTCTGTTGCTGCTGCTGTGATTGTTGCAAGAGGAGAAAAAAGTCAGCTGTTATACCAATCATTCAGCCCTGCTCTGTGATTTTGAGTTTTAGGAGTTGTTCACTTAACCATTGATTAACCATTTTGCTTGAAACTGAAGTTTGAAACAAGAATGGAAAATTAGAACTGAAAATCACAGTGCACGGAATCTACAGAAAGGCAACACACAATAATTTGGGCCTAGTCATGCCTACTTGTCACTGACAAAGAGAGATTGAAGAATACCCTGCCATATATGCATTATGAATTTTATCTCTGCTAGCCCTTAGTCTCTGAATTTAGCGCATGGACAGTTCCACTTCACAGACATCTCTAAAATCATGCCAGTCCTTCAAAGGCCCAAGGTAGCGTACATGATCCCCTTTCCCTGGGAGACTGCAGCTGTCCCAAGGGTAGCCACTGAGCTTCATGGCTGTGGGTCAGACCAAATGCGGCCTAAACACATAGCTAGTTGTAATATGGTCTATACTGTATTCAGAAGGAATCACTGAGCAATATGGGTCAGGACCCTAAAATGGATGTAGGAAGTATTTGCACCTTGTCCTGTACTCTAGTACCAAATCAAGGGCCCCACGCTTGGCATGCATATAAAGCTGCATGTACTTCAGGCCTGAGTGATGCTTTGAACCTGGGTTGCTGCAGTCTTAGCCCAACATTCTAACTAGTATGCGACTCTGGATCTCCAGTGCAATAGCTTTGCTTAGCTTGCAACGAGGAGGCATTTCTGAATCTTTATTTCATCACAGTGTATTTATTTATTAAAAGCTTTTATAGACTGTCCACTACAAGTGTCTCAGGATGACTTACAAGAGAAAGAAAGAAGGAAAAAGAAAATATAAACCAAAACAAAGCACTGCATCCAACCTCAATAATAAAACTCAGAATAAAACCGATTGGACATTAAAATGATGGGAAATAAAAAGGTTTTCACTTGACACCGAAAAGAATAAAGTGACGGCACCAGGCAAACCTCCTCAGGAAGCAAATTCCAGAGCTAGGTGCCACCACCAAAAAGGCCCTTCTCTGGATAACTACTCTCCTAATCTCCTCCCAGGAGGGATCCTTGACAAGGACCTCTGCCTCTGATTTCATGGAGCAGTGGGCACATAGGGAAGAAGGTGCTCCTTTAGGTGCTGCCTGTGAGTTACAGAGTTTTGATTGATCTGCTGCTCTTTCAATATTTTGTCATTCCCAAATTAAAGGAAGACAAGAAGTGTGTGATTATACTCAAGAACATGGCTTGCATGTATAATGGAAGCAGAAATCCTCTTTCAGCCTGAGGGCATAATTCAATTCTTAAGAAGGTGTGAAGGCCTCATTCCAGTGGTGGGCAGGCCCAACAGCATTTCAGCCTTTTATAATGGGGAAAATGAACAAAAGCTGAGCCAAAGTGAAGCTTAAGATGATCTGTCCATGGTGCTGAAATAAACAGCATCTAAACCCAGGATGCTTCATCTCCATGAACAGATCCACAGAAGTTCCAGCTGCACTGAGCCAGCTGACTTTGGAGCTACCAGCAAAGAGGTGTGTCAAGTAGTGTCAGTAAAAAGGCATGCAGGGAACAGGACAGGAGAGAGAGGACCTGGACTGTCAGATCTGCCCTGCAAGCATGAGGTTCTTCATCTCTGATTAAAATGTTCTCCCAGATCCAATCACTGGTTGATCTCATGAAACAATCTTGTATAACTGATGGGAGTCAGAATAGGCAGAACCGGCTTCAACTGACCAATGCATGCCACTTAGTATAAACTAGCGCATGTGACTACCTGCCAGAATGTGAGTGCTTATGGAACAATAAAATTGATCAAAATCATGGATGTCCTTCAATATTCCCTTACATCAATGTGCTATGACATTAATGGGTTAAAACCTGAAGGCTACAACATCCTTTCTCAATCTGTTGCCCTCCAGGAGTGTTAGCCTCCAACTCTACACTGTTTAGGAATGATAGGAGTTGTAGTCCAGGATCTGTAGAGGACACCAGGTCTTCTGCATCCAGCAGAAATCCATTATTTTTCTCCCTACTAATGCAGGAGTTATGGACTATTGAGCAATGTGTCCAATGGCCCAGCAGTACTACTGAAAACAAAATGAATGAAAATCTCTCTCCCTCTCAACAGCTTATTGCAAAAAGGCTTAATGGTCAGTATTTCAAGAATGATGTAGCATTACTAATCGATATTGAGGTAGGAATGACCATCCAGGTTTTATCAGGCCACTGTGTAATGAAAACTAATGAAGTTTATGGGCGAGTGACACATGTTCACACACTTGCAGTTAAGAAGAAATAAATTAACTTGTTTCACAATGATATATAATTTGATGGCAAATCCCAGGTTGCACCAAAGCTTCATTGTATAGCTCAGCTGTAGTGGTAGAATGTTTTTCTGACTGGCCACTAGTGTTCAGTTAGAACTGGTCCAGTTTTTAGTGGAAAAAAAGAGAAACATCTGAGTTGGATGCTGACATTAAATCCTCTTTTAAGCAACATAGCTGCTTGCACACAAGCCAAGTTCATCTCATTTTCCCCTCAATTAAAATTTCAGGTAAAGTAACACAATATTAAAAAGAGAGAAAATAACCAAAGCTATGGAATTCACAAAAAGTCTCTCTCCTTTGCATTTTGCCCTACTTTTAGAAATGGAGTCCTCTTGATTTTGAAAGCTAAGATTTGTGCAACATTGGATTAAGGACCATGAGAAGTATGCTGAGACAAACGGGATGTTCTGAAGCAAGGGTACTGAACATCTTTCATCCAGCAGGCCAAATTCCATTCAGGCCACATTTATGTAGTTACCAGCACCGAAAGCAAAAGGGGTAAAGCCCCAATACCCAATCTACCAGTTTATGTTAGTGCAATGCTATTACTGCAGGCAGCTAAGCCTCAGGACGGGCATTTCAACCTTTCTGCAGGGTGATAAAACTATACTAAAGCTGGGAGACCACCAAATGATCGACTGTATGGGTGAACTAGTGGAGCCTGGAAAAGTAACCATGGACATTTGGAAAATCCCAAAGAGTCAGATTTGCTACGGCCATATTTGGCCCATCGGCCAGATGCCACACCACCCTGATTTAATGGTATGTCCTAACCATTTTCCTGATTTAAAGGAAAGGCAGGGCCAGGGATGTGAAGGACAAGTCACTTTGGAGGTCATTCATTCATGTGGTCCTCATAAGTTAAAGATGACTCAATGGCACATAACACCAACAGCAATGGAATGACGCAAATAATATTCTGATGCATCCATAGAGGTTATGTGTGGATGGTATAATATTTGAGGTCCCTGATTTTTCAAACTCATTTCAGGGACTGGATTTTTCCTCCACTATTCAGTAAAGAGGGTGGAGAAGCTCTGTCAGTATTTGGGAAAGGGATCAGGAGCTTTAATTCAGTGGTGGAAGAGGTTGACGGGAAAATAGGCAACCCAACTTTATTTTACCTTAAAGCATTTACTGCCAGCAATTAACCTTTTGGAATACAAGACTCACTGGAGAAGATGATCATGCAAGGGTAAGTAGAAGGCAGGAGAAGGAAGGGGAAGGGGAAGAGCACATTTGGCATGGATTGACTCCATAAAGGAATCCACAGCCTTGAATTTACAGAAGCTGAGCAGGGCTATCATGCACTGGACATTTTGGAGGGCTTTCATTCATGGGGTTGCCATAAATCAGAGATGACATGACAGCACATAGCAATCAACTGCTTGATAATCCAAACAGCACTTTAAAATACTGTGTTTAATGTAATCAGATATGATGCCCTCTGTTGCCCTCTGTTGACAGGTAAGGTCCATTGTACTCTAACAGAATGGAATTAAAAGCAGAAAACATCAATGTCCGCTTTTCACCACTTCATGTTCCAGGTAGTCCTTAACCACAAGGACTGAGGAGTGAATTGCCATGTGACTTTTTAAGTTGTCTCGTTCTTGTTTTATCAAGAAATCATGTTTTTACCTTTATGGTTTTTGGGGTCAAATTTTACCCCTACTTAAACTGGACAACTCGAAAAACCTTGTACATGATTGATCACATTGATTAGATATGTGCCATGTCTAGAGAACCTTAGCCCAGAATCTGCCTGTAATTTTTATGTGGGAAAGGATCTCTCTCTCTCTCTCTCTCTCTCTCTCTCTCTCTCTCTCTCTCTCTGTGTGTGTGTGTGTGTGTGTGAATCCTATTTATATAACAACCAAATGATTCAACTACTAAAGTTACTAAAATCTGTATTATTCCACAGGTTCATGGAAACTGCTTATAAATCTGAACCTTTAAAACATCTCTTTCCAGTTAGAACATTTCTACCTGCTAATCTGGTATCCGGGGACATTTTATCTACTTATTTATTAAAACTTTTA
>NW_025335854.1:2636319-2696478 GCF_004798865.1 Varanus komodoensis
TAAAAGTTTTAATAAATAAGTAGATAAAATTGTGGATTTCTCTCACTACCACATAAGAATGTTATGATTGATGGTATATTACTGTCATACAGTGGAAGGTGCCCAAAATGTCAGCATATGCCAAACCAACCTCCAAAGAAAGGTATAAAATTCTGGCAGGGTTGTACTGCCAAAAGTTTAGACGATGTGGACTTGTATAAGGATCACCCAGAATCTGAAATCTATGCCAGACAGTGGATGATAAAACAAGACACATGTACAGGGTACTGATAACACCTGATATTACCCTCACCTCCAGGCCGGCCTGTTATTAGTGAATTATCTAAGAAGAATCAGTTACTGGATGACAAACAAAGAGAAAAAAACTCCCCCAGCATTCCTTATCCACAAGGTGTGAAGAGCAGCACTTTGGATTTTCAAAAAGATTTGATATTTGTTAACTATTTACCAAAGATCCTGGGTAAATTTGACCCTGAAACCAGATTGGCATGTCTTGCTGGTTGATTCTCTGACATTAACGTATCTCTTATGGCTAAAGTATAAACGGAACATCTTGGTTGCACTTATTACTTATTAATAAGTGCTTATTAATCCCCCAAATGATGAGCCTGAACACACACACCAGCTCTGCTCCTTCTGTTGCCATCCTCAAATCCTGAACATTTTGTGCTCTGGGTCCTGTGAGGAACTATGAGATGAATAGTCCATTAATGCCCATGTTCTCTTTAGGGATCCTAGAGAAATCTGCACTAGATTCAAATGAGTTCAGATTTCTAGGAACCCAACCTGTGATTTCTACAGTGAATTGACTTTTTCCAGATCATTCAGACTCACAAACCCATTTTCCAGGTAGGGGAGGGATTTGGTCTAATGCACATTAGGGCCAATGCTCATCCATGCTAATCTATGGTAACTAACGTCATGGGCACCTTGTGCTAAAGCAAACTAGTGCAAATGTGAACTAAAGCAGGTGTAACAGAATCCTGTTAATCCAATTATGTTAATCCGATTCAAGATGAAACACAAGAGACTCATGGAACACCAGTGGAACTATTTAATTAAACCTGTACATTCCTTGCTAGTTAGTTAGTTAGTTAGTTAGTTAGTTAGTTAGTTAGTTAGTTAGTTAGTTTTAACTTCCCAGAGCATGATGGGAATGATAACAGAAAGGACAAAGATAGAACAGCCAACCTAACTCATATAATTTTAACCATGGGAAGAGTAGAATGTTTGAACAGGGCAAACAAATTGAAGACGGTAGAAGTATCCATCTGTATTGTGTATATATTAATTTCTTTTTTCCCTTTGTTGTTCAAAGCCAAGTTCAAAGTGTAAGCTCACCCAAAATTTGAAATAAAATGTACTAGTGATCTGTCAGTACCTACCTAATACATATTTTGACATTTGGAAGGTCATTTTTACATTGGCTATGCAAGGATCTAATAGATATTTCTCATATGTTCCCAGTTCACTGTTTCTTTGAACTGACTCTTCTTGATTTACTTGATCCCATTGTGGGGGGCATTAATGGACATATTTTCTATACTTCTAAATTCTTGGATTTTTAATCTTATTTACTAGAAATAATAGACAATCCCATAGTAGATAAATAATAAATAATAGGCAATGCCACAACAGCCTTGGGACTTTATTAATAAATAAAGGAGGTTCTGTGTGAAAAGCAACTTATCAGCTGATGGTTGCTTTTAAAAAGCAAAACAAAAAGAAAGCTCTTTATGGGAAAATAAATATATGTTCACAGCAATATCATTGCCTTGATATACCTCCTTTAGACTCAAATGCCCCATAGAATTGGTTAGATGCATTTTTAGAAGATGGAGAACTGTTCTTACATTGAATGCATTTGGTGGATCAAGAGAAAAAGCTACAGGGAAACAATTTCCCATGAGCTCACAGAGCTAAAGCCCAGGCATGGTCCGTGCATATACCTGAATAAAGGGTGAATGACACTTGGATTAGAAGATACATTTGCCATGTGATACTGGGCTTGTTTTAAAGAAAGAGAGAGAGAAAGCACTAGCAAAGGTGGGGAGGGAAACCCCAATGCATGGCCTGAGGAGAACTGAGGTTGATTTTTCTCCTCTGCATCTATATTTTCTATATTTACAAAAAGCATCCTCTACTGCCCCTAAAGGGTGCAATTTGCAGCAGGGGTGTCTTGTGGATCCACTGGCATAAGGGGGAGTTGGGATGAAATGCCAGAGATAAATTAAATGTGTAACATCTGTAAAGCAGACTGGAGTTTATACAGTTGGGTCAAAATGGCCTTGCAAAGCAGCTAGGTTGAGGAAGAATTTGACAGAATATTTACTTGGATGCAGAGTTCCCCAACATCTGTAGTGAGGACAATTTAATTTATCAATTTTATATATTTATATATCAATTGATTTTATTTCTATACTGCCCAATAGCCAAAACTCTCTGGGAGGTTTACAGTTTGGGAGCTTCAGCTTTGCAATTAGGCAGCTTTGGTCAGCTTGGAACAAGAGACTGTTGAACCAAAGGGCAGGCAGTGCAGAAGCAAACCCCAATCTGACCTACTGGCCAATGCAAGATGCAAACCCTCCAGACTTGGAAACAGAAGGACAGGGAGACTGCTGAGGATCCTGATAGACCTTGGCAACACACCCAGCTGCCCAGTCTACTGCATAAAGTACCCTGGTGGGGCACAATGGGGAGAGGCTGACCCTTCCCTTTTCATCCACCCAGGTCTGCTGGATGGATGCTGCAGATGGGACTTCTCCCAGGAAAAAAGCTCAAATCCAGCCAGCATCAGCACCAGGCAAGACAAAAGGCTGAGAAGGGGGTAAAGAGACCTGTACAATGTGAAAGAGGCTGAGAAGTTGACAAGACAAGCTAGTAAGCTGCAGTATCACCTTCCCTGACAGTGCCCAGGTCTGTGTGTTTGCAGCTGCAAACTTCAGGTCTTTGTTTAGTCCCAGGTTAGGCCAGTGGACAAGAGAATCAGACACTGCTGAATTCCAGCCCTGGGGAGCAGGTGTGTGCAATCAGTGAAGGCACAAACCCATTTCCCTTCTCTTGAAGGCACTTAAACTTCTCTCAGGGTGGGGTGGGGGGACTCAGAAGAATAAAGCTGGATCTGGAGTTGTGCACCTAACTCTCCATTCTGTGTGGACAGTGAAAAAGAGAAAACCATTTCATGAAGCATTCTCTAGCAAGGAACTGAAATTCCCTGAATAGTAAAAGAACACTTCAGAAAACATATTAGAACCTTCATTTCTTGGAATGCAGGTTGCTTCTGTCAACCTTGGATCAAGATATCTGTTTTGCACTGGCAGAAATTAACAGTACCTTGTTTGGGTCTCCGTTTGCAAATAGAGAAAATGCAGCATTGTGAAAGTTACCATGCCAACTGCCTGACCTCAGACAGACACAGACTTTCACTGGTAGCATGCTCCCTGCTTCTAACTCATTGCCAGTTTAATGTAATGTCCTGAACAAGAGTGCAGCTCAGCTCCTTGGCATCTGCTGTGTACAGCTGCTCTCTTGGCTCATGACCCTGCGTGGCTGCCGGGCATTCACCTGTGTTTCTCCCAGGCTTCCCAGCATGGCTCTGATCTTCTGTAGGGGGCTTTGTTTCAATATGACTCGGACTCTGGCTGGGTCCCTAGGCTGATGCTTTGACTGCCTCCCAAGTCAACATTTTAATCTGGGGAAATTATGCATGCTTGTATGAGGTGTTATTGAAATTCCACTTGCATCTGATTGGATAGCATTCTCTTGGAACTGTATATGTAAAAAGGCTGAAGAGTTTCTTTCCTTGATAGTGACCAGATCATGCTGGTGTATCTGGTTAAGCAAGTTGTCATTTTCCGTCACTGACTTGTCTTTCTTTTAGTGCTTAGTGAAATTATTCCTGTATATACTTAGCATGCCCTGTTAAATCTGTAACAGTCTCCAGAATCACTGGGATGGGAGCCAGTATGTAATTGCAAGCTTATCAGAATCGCAAAGCTACTGAGAAACTCTTTTCACTACATGCCAAAGTTCAATATATACAAAGGGTGGGCAACAGATTGAGCGGAAGCCCATAGCTTCCTCTGAACAGGACCTCTTTGGACCATTCCTGATGCTTCCTGAGCTGGAGTGGGCTTCCCTCTAAAGTGATCAGAACTGAATCCATGCCTCATTTGAGGCTTCATTCACAATTTGGCTTAGGAAAGAGCGATAAAGTGTCCCTTAAAAATGTTCCTTTCTTTTGCTAAGCACTGGGGGCCAATACTGTTTCACTAGCTATTGGTATCAATGTAAAGGCTCTTATAATATTCAATTGTGCTTTAAATTGGTTTTAAATTTTGTATGAGAACCTTCTTGTAATGTTGTTTGTATTTCTTTCTCTCGATCTCTGTGTGTGCTCTTTTGTGTGTGTGTGTGTTGCAAACTGCCCAGAGAGCTCTGGCTACTGGGAGGTATAGAAATTAAACAGCAGCAGCAGCAACTTGCTGAATCTGGTGTTCTGTAATGAAATGGGGAAAATTACTGGTGTCGGAGAAAACTAGAGAAAAGGTGGCTCAGTTGTCATGAGGAAATTGTTAGCCTGTCAAGCCATATCTTTGCACTGCTTTTCCTCTCTGAAAGGCTGTGGGACTTGTTTGTATGGTTTCCTTCTGGAAATGGATGGAGCCAAATGATTCTTCTAGCCAGACTGTACCAGTTTGTTTTTGTTTGTTTGTTACCACTTCCAGTGATGGTCGCTAGCACTGCTTTTGGCTGGGCACCAGGCATACCTCAAAGCCTCTCTGATCCAGAAGATGACCCTGGAGCAGTGAGGATGCGCTGCCTATGTCCAGGGCTTCACATGTGCAGCATGGAGCAATGAAGATTCTGAGTTCCAGGAGATCTTGCAAGGCTGCAGCGGCTGCAGAGAAACCAGTGCTGGCTTGGCAAATAATCTCCTCCTCCTCTCCTCCTCCTCCTCCTCCTCTTCCTCCTAAAAGGGGAGGGGGAAGAAGAGCACAGTGGTGGATCAGAGCCCAACGCACCCTCTAATCAAACTCACCCTTTCAGGAATGCATTTTGCTCTTGCAGTTGAGACTTGTAGGACTAATTTGTTCTCAGTGTAAATTGTAATGATCTGGTACTGTACCTAGCCCTACCCATACATTTATCTATATAAATATATGTTATGTAGTATTTACAAATATGATGGGGGATTAAATATATGGGCACCAAGTCCAAAAACTATTATTAATCATTCTGAAATGAAAGATCCCATTCTTTTTTTTTTTTCAAGTGCCCCCATTTTTCAGGGAAAAAACAGAAGCTTTCAGAAAAAAACTGAGTAGAAGGTCCCCCAGCCCCGCTCCCGTGATTCCTTTTTCCCCAGGCCTCCTTATTTCTAGAAGAGAACAGAGAGAATGGACAATTTTTAAAATATGAATTTGGGAGAAACTAAAACTGACAGATTTGTTCATCTAGGCCGAAGGCTCTGAGCACACAGCTTTTACAAATGCGAATTTGAATTCCTGTGTGAGGTGCTGAATTGGGGTTGGCAGGCTTCTTGTCTTGAGCAGCTATATGGCAAGCAAATATATTAGGTCCTTTCCAGGCTGGGAACAGCTTTGCCTGTGGAACTGGGCAAAGGTAAGAATTTAATTTCCTTTTTTCTTTTTCTCTTCCCTCCCTCCCTCCCTCCCTCCCCCTCCTCCTGCTGCTTTTGTAAGAATTTATCAAAATCTCCAAATTTCTTCATATTCAGAATCAAAAAGAGTTAAAATTTTGAAAAAATACAGATAAGGAAAAAATTTAACTGACAGATTTATCTTTTCTTACTCTGAGATCCACTATTAGTAGGGAAAAATCATGGAGCAGCCAAAAAATAATAAAAATTAAAAAGCCCTACCAAGGCACCTGGCCTTTTTTCTATCATCTCTTCTAAATGGAGAAGTACATTCCAACAAAGGCACCAAGCTAGGAGGACTCGAATAGACTTGATTGTGGTCCTGAAATTCCACGACTTCACAAGCACCACGTTCTTCCCCTCCATACAGAGGGTAGCAGAAAATAAAGAACTTCACCAACCTCAGAACTTTTCTTTATCCTGGGATCACAAGTTCTGATCTGTTTAAGTCTCAGCATCCCGAGGCTTAGCCAGGAGGCAGTGAAGATCAAAGCCTACTGCCCTGCCAGGCTTCAGAAAGAGAATACCTAATAATTTGTAATATAAATGGAGAAAGGGATTTCTGTGAGCACATCTCAGCTTGGCAAGTAATGGTCTGCCAGTGGCACATGGACACCACCTTTAAAAAAAGCACCTCTACAGGATGCTTGCCTTTAATCTGAAGCAATGCTTAAAACGCAAAGCAGCTGAATAATTAACACACAAAGTTCAGATGTCTCTGTTACAAACAGGCCAAAGGATGGTGTGGGAAAGGGTTCTTTGTGCGGCTAGAGCTGTCAGAGGCAACAGAGTGGTCATACCCACAGACCTTTTCTCACACTGGTAGGCATCTGTGGAGCATGGGCTTGCATGCCCCACAACTCCTTGATGTGGACTTTCCATTCATGGGGGGTGGGGGGTGGTATAAACATCAGCAAAGCTTTTGATGTGGAATGGAGGAGCCTCTGGTTCCCTTTGCCCCCTCTTGATGCCTGAATGCTCCACAGCCGGGTTTCATATCTCCGTGAAAATATGCTGTAGCAGGCTGGTTCCACCAAGAAGAGTCCTCTTCACCTATCCCAGTGCTGCAGTTGCCATGTGGCACTGAAAGTCTAGGATGCGCTACCAGCACAGGTGAGGCCATCTCCTTGCATGGCCTTGAGAAGGAGTTGGTTACGCACAGTCACTAGCCACAATGGCTAAGTGACTGAGATTCTTCCGTGTGCCCACCCAGAGTCAGTTGATGACCCAAAAGCCCCTTGAGGGAAAAGAACAACTCCTTAGCTGCTTCAGCAACATAATAATTATTCTTACTTCATATCCTGCATTATTCATATTTATAATATAACTGATGGATATACTGAAGTCAGTTAAAAGCTCCTTACCAGCAGCATCTCTCTGACCACATGCAGAATGTTGGTGTGGCTGGTTCAGATGCAGCTGCAAGAAGCTGGAGATGCTTTTGCGATAAGGAGCTTTGAAAAGTTAATCCCGACATATGGAAAGCCAGTCACACAGGAAGAGTGAGATTTTTCTCTGGATACCACATATGTAATGTTGCATTTAAAATCAACTCTGAGAAAAAGGGGTTAAGAGTTTTCCAGCATCTCCCTCCCTCCCTCACAGGTGGCAGTCAGTGGTAGTCCCAGAGCATTATTGCAGTATCTCGACAGATGACGGTCAGGAGAGATATTCCTATCAGCTTGTGCTCTCTCTCTCTCTCTCTCTCTCTCTCTCTCTCTCTCTCTCTCTCTCTCTGTGCGTGTGAATGGATTGCTCACCACAGGATCACATAACATGAGAACACACATTTTGAAATCTTCATCATCAACAACAGCCACAAAAGCACAGTTCACTGTCAAGCTACTCTCAACCCGTACTCAACCCTTGAGTACAGGTGATTTAATTGTCTGAACCCAATCAGTGAATTCAGTGTAGATCTTGTAGATTTTTCTGGACAGTGACAATGACAAGATGACACCTCTTCTTATTCCATGCACAAAAGCTCAGTGGACTAACAGGGAAACCTTTTTCAACAATGCCCTTGGAGCATCTAACTCCATTGCACCTGACAGCAGAGGGCTTGCTTGGTGTGACATGGATCTGGCTGCACAAACCCCAATTTTTCTCATGAAACTATGCAGCTGCTTCCCAACATCTGCACCTGAGGTGGCTGCCTTACTCTGCCTAATGACAGAGCCAAACCTGTAGACATACGTATGTAGATGTATCATTTCTCTCCAGGGAATGCCAGGTGTCATAGTTCTAGAAGGACACTCTGAAGCATCAATTAATGTGCATCAGAAAAAAATAAAAACCTTATAAAAGGATACAGTCCTGAATTCTTTGGGAGGTGTTGTGCTAACGAGGACAATAGAAGCTTGCAGTGCATTTACAAGATCACTTCCATGCCAGTTTAAGGGGAAAGCTAAATAGCCTGTGTATTTTAAGTTGGAATGCATTTGTTTTATTTACAACCAAGCTTCTGATCCCACCATGCAAGAAGCAAGAAATCCCATTAAATCTGCAGATACAACATCCTGCAGCTGTCTGTGTGGGGGGATGGACCCCAAAAATAATATTGTTTAAAAAATGTTTATGTAAGTGTAGGAAATAAATTGAGACCTCCGCAAGGCCACCTGCAATTAAATATGAAATATTTATTCGAACTGGAGTAATAAACACAATTTTAATCTCAATCGTTCTAATTAGAAATAAACCTCAAAGAGCTTTTACACTGAAATTTGAAAGGGTACTTAATGCTTCACCAATGCAGTTCATTCGGAGAGCAGTGTATTTTCAATAAAACAATTGAAGCATTTAATTGAAGCAGCTACTTCTTTATTTGAGAAGCTCTGAATGCCAAAGTGAGGTAAAATCAAAGTTCAAAAATATGCCTCATTTGAGATGAACTTGCTTAAGGTTCCTAGAGGCAGACATGATGCTGGATCATCATGTTGACAATCAGCAAGAGATGTGGTAAAAAAATAAATATTCCAGACCACCAAGAACTATTGATGCACAGCTGGGTTCCAGTTCTTTCCATCTATTCCTGATCTAGCTGTCTGCAGAGAACTGGCAGAGACCAGCTCCAAAAAGCTACTCTGAAGTGGCCATCCTCAACCCACATACATGAGAATAAGTCGCCTTGAACTGAGTGGGGCTTACTTCTGGGGAGGCATGCATAGGATTGCAGCACTATTATTTTAGTTTCGGAAAAAAATATTCAGACATGCAATATGATGATTTGGGTATCTGGTGAGCCCTTACTATGGCCCAACATGAAGTCTCTGTGACCTCCAAAACCACCCCGAAATCTGAATAGGTGCAAATTAGTCAGACATCTTGAAATGGAGCTTCCATATTTGGAAACAGTCTATATCCAAGAGCACTTGCAGGGGGAAGGGTTTTACTTGTCATCTTATTCTGGCAGCCCCATTTGTTTCTTTCCCTCCTCATGTATTCTGTTCTCTTTCATTTTGGTTATTATGTTTCAGTTCCATTGATTTTTTCCCATTCATCTTGTTTCTTTATAGATTATATTGAAGACCAATCCTGCTTTCTGATGTGCGTAGCACTGACATTTTGCATCTCAAAAAGCATGAAATATTCAGGTTTGTTGTGTACCCAAGGCAGAGACCTGCCCCATTACAGACAGATGGGACAGCAACTAGAAGTGATTTAAAGGGGACAATTCACCAAGTTTCCCATTACTTTTTGTTTTCGTTTGGATGCTGTCATATCTTGTCACTTCCAGGGCATCCTAAGTTTCCTGCTGCCTACAGAATAAACCTCTGGTGTTTTTTCATCATTTGGCTAAGCAATCCAATCCAATGTCTCTTGTCATTTTCCACAATTCCCGCTGTGAGGAATGAAAGAGAAATATAAAATGAAAGGATTCGCATTTGTCTCTCATACTTTGTTCTGCGTTTTCATTATTTTCTCCGATGGACAAATTAGTAGTGATTGTGTGTCTTTTGGGAAACATCATTTTTATTTATTTTCCATTCCATTTAGAAACACCTACTCAGGGCAGGCAGTGGAAAACCATCAACCACTGCTTGTTAACATTAAAATGTTAGTTGGAATGACAATGTGGAAAGAAAATAATGAATTGGGCAGAATTTATACTGATCTAGTGGGGTTGTTATTCCACTGGAACACTTCTACCCTAAACATTGCTTCCAACCGCTCAGTCTTCGTTTATCCCTTTGCACATTATGGACATAAGAGAATTCTGGCAATTCTAGTAATGACTCTAATTCAAGCAATACAAGCATTATAAATGACACTACCAAAAGGCTATCAGATACAAGAGCTGTGCTTAAATGGCCTCTCAAAACCTCTATTTCAAAGAGTTTTTTTGAGGGGGGTTGGCAGGGGAGGACTGCCAGTATAACTCACAAAAGCATCAACTGCCTTAGAAACCTGGCCATCATTTTGTATTACCCACTGTACCCTGGTGGTATTCTGGGCCGTGGGGTTTGTTCCCACCTGAAAAAGAAAGAAACACTTGGGAACAACTGGAGAAAGTTTTGCAAATTGTCCCCTTGAGTGGGAGATGAGGAGGATGGGGGAAAAGCAATTAAAAAACCTCTCAACCATTTTCAAAAATGAAAAAAAAAAAAACCACTGACAAATGTTGGCTCAGCTTTATCAGATAACAGTCACAGCTAGTAAGCTTTAGTATGCCTTCCCCTTTTGTTTCCTTGCCTCAGCTGCTTTGTGACCCAATGTTGAACCAATGGTACAACCAGTTCATAGGCGTCTATGACAGGTGTTATGGAATCCACAGAATGATATGGATGCTGCCAAGAACTCCTTAATAAGTGTGGTCCACTTCATGGTGACACCACACGTGTGACTATTTCTGTACAATGGTTCAGAATCAATCAATTCCCTCTCCCAGACCATTCCCCATGTTCCCCCAATGATCAGCCACAATTCTGTGACCAATGAACCTACTCACTCCTCACTGAGCTGTTTTGGTGTGTGTTTGCATGTGTGGAGCGTGAACGGTGGCAAAGAGTTTCCCCCCATTAGCTTCCCCCGAAGATTATTTGTGCTTCTGCAAACCTTGGGGTTTCTCTTGAGCAAAACTGATGCCACTTTCCTACTAAGTGGTAGTACTTGGGGAACTGAGATCATCATTAGAAAGGGTGTGTGTGTGTGTGTGTGTGTGTGTGTGTGTGTGAGAGAGAGAGAGAGAGAGAGAGAGAGAGACAGAGAGAGAGAGAGAGAGACAGAGAGAGAACACTGTTAACATCCAAAGATTATAGGAGTCTGAGGTGCATCATCTTTTCCATGTTCACAGTGGAGCTTGGAAAAAGGTTGAATGAATAACCTGCCATTTGGTGATGAGGATCATCTCTGCTTATTCATCAAGAATTCACTTGATGTTTTCCTTCCACCCAGTATCCTTCCTAGAATGCAGACCCCCCCCCCCCCGCCCCATTTGGCCAGATTTCTCTTTCTCACTCACACTGAAAAAGCCTTAGACTTAGGCTTCAGCTGCCCACTGAGACAGTTGTGCCTGAGGGTCCAAATCTGCATTTGGCACAGAGGCAGAGATTGAGATTCTCAACCAGCTGCTAGTTCCTTTCAAGCTGTAGAAGATGCAAAATCTCAGATGCTGCCTATGCTATACAAAGGGGCAGGTCTTACCCAACACTGAGCAAGTCTCTGCCTCAACAAAAGCATATCTTGGAATATGCATGTAGGAATCCTGCACGGAATTCAGCAAGACATTCAACTTCGGCAGGCAAGAGTTGAACAGCTTCCAGTGCTGTAAAAAAGATGTTGTTATTTGCTGGAGGCTGAGGCAGCCTTCTTGTGCCATGGACTCCTGACAGGTGCAAGGATCTGAACCCAGAAGAACTGCAGCTGTGCTATGGAAGGAAACACCTGAGTGGTCAATCTTCATGGCCCAGAAAGCACAACTTTGTGGCATGTGGCCCTTCAAGAGACAAGAGAGAGTCTGTCATCTATGGCACAGGTGTAGACCTACAGTCACACCTGTGCTGCTCTGTGAAATTATGTAGATATATGCATAAAAGGAATGGATGATTGGTCACTAGTGTTATCTATTGTTGTTGTTGTTGTCGTCATCATCGTCATTATATGGCATTTTATGTCCCACTTTTCTCCCCTTTGTGAAGAACCCAAGAGAGCTTGCATAGCTCCATTTTTAACCATGCATACTGCTCTTGAATTGTGTCATATTCCAGGGTGGTGAAGAAATGGTCTAATTTGTCAAATGTGGTTTCCTTCTGATTCTCATTTTTACAGTTTTACCCATATGAAAACAGAGAAGGTTTTTAGTGCACATTTCTCCGAATTCATGCATCTACTCTTCTCCCTTCCCTTCCCACACTGCCTAGCCTTGGACTTGCCCTTCTTTTGTTGCAAGCGGTAATGCACTTTCAGAACAACTTTCTCTAAAGTAAAAATGGTCACGTGCATTGTTTAAAATCAAAGAGATCCATGACAAACTTTATAACATTTCAAAGGATAATCCCAGTTACCAATCATAAACTAGAGATTCCAAGCTACTCAAGTGCTTTCCATATATCCTGTCCAAGTAGGCATGCACAGATAAATGCTTCCCATGTTCGGCTTGGCTCATTTCTTGCAGAAGCAGTCATAGAACTGGAAAACCATGCAACACAAGGAGCTGCCCTAGGGGGTTTTTTTGCCACCTATTGTTTGGGAGGTGGAAGTCACTGTGAGTAAATAGTTGGTGATATTACTGCAGAATTGGTTTGGCGGGTGGTGTAGTCCAGGTTCTAAAGCTTTGAAAGGGGAATGGAAAGCAGTAGCCCATGCCATACACATCTCCAGTCTCAGTGAAGCTGCTGGCTTAATTGTCCCAAACTACTCAGCCAGAACAGCAAGCTTACCCACAGGGAGACAAGCTCATTATTCAGTCCCCATGCGGCATTAGCACTCTTTCTTTTGAGCCATGAAAAGAGGGAATAGAGAATCATTGTAGGGCAAATGTGTCATCTGCCAAAGGCCTCACTTTCAATCCCCAGCATTTCCTGGCATCTCAGGACTGGGCTTGAAGGTCTGAAAGTATATGGCAGCTTCCTATCTTCCTAACCAGAATGGTACAGTGTGACTAGCTGCAACCATTGCAATGTGTCGTTGTTCTTCCTGTTGGCAATGCGCATTAACTGGTAGGCTCCCATCTGTTTTCTTCTTATTGTAAAAATCCATGTGAGGTCCGTTTCAGTGGTTTTGCTGCTGGGACAGCTTAATTCAGCCTTGCCTGTGAGAGCATTCTCTTTTGGTGGCCTAGTTCTCACTGGGGATTAGTGTTCTGGTTTTGTTTTATCAATTCAAATGGCAATGGCAGTGGGTATGGGCAGGGAGCTGTACTTCAAAGTGCGTGATGGGACACTCACTCTATCTGAAGGTTTAATACTCAGACACTGGTTTAGCACTCATGGAGAACTATGTGAGTACATTTTTAAAACAATGGTTGTTAAGGGTAGCTCTCTTCATCCAGTTCTAGGCAATTCATTTTTAAATTTGTGCTCAAAAGCACAAGAGAGAAAAAACACGTCAGACCTATAATTCCATTGGATTTCAACACTCTTACACTTAGGACAACCTTCCCCAGCCTGGTGCCTTCCGGATTCTTTAGATTTCAATTCCCATTATGACTGACCAGCATGGCCCATGAGCAGGAATTCTGGGAGTTCTAGTGCAAAACTCTTCTGTAAGTCACCAGGATGGGGAAAGCTGAATTAAGGTGCTAAGGATGAAAAGCATAATTGGACTAGACAGCCATTGAGAATTGTAGATTGATACATATGGCTCTTAGATCAACAACATCCAAAAAGCCCGAGGCTGTCAAGTAGGAACAAGTGATGCCACAATGAGGACAGCTTTTAAAAGAGGAACACTGCTTCCTGGCACAGGAGTCCAAATCCATTCTCAACACCAGTGGGGTGGCATGCCAGGCACACCGACGCATCAAAGAAGGACAGTCCAACAGGCACCTGGAGGCAAGGGATCCAGGTGCAGCAACCACATAGAATTCCAGTACTGTCAGAAACAACCTGAGTAGCAATTTTGTGAGACTCTCTGCAACTTTCTCTCAACAATCTAAATGAGCCCTAAACCTCTAAGCAGGTTGGGGACCCTGAAATAAGCCAGGTGGTTAGCAACCAGGTGGCATTAAGCACTGCCCAGTTCAGCTCACCTGCTCCCCCCAAAACTGTCTCTCCTGATACTGGCCAGCCAATCTGGAGATCCTTCTTGGAATGTGTCATGTCAGCTTTGATTGACTGGTTTTTATATATACATTTATACTACCAGGAAAGTGCAAGATAGGAACCGAAATAAATAAACTCAAACATATGAAGTTTAGTGGCTCTCAGCTTATTTTTATACCACACACTTTATGAGTGCACTTTATATCTGGAAATAAGCCAAGTGAGACTAAGTCTGCAGTCCTACCCACAGTTATCTGGAAGTTAGTCCCATTAAACTCTGTGCCTTCAAGAGAAATATGCCTATAAATGGGAAGTTAGTGAAGTGGGCGACTTGACTACCTTTGAATAGATGCTTCTTTTTAAAATTATGAACTGCATTTGTGTTCTTCCCTTCTTCCAGTGAGCCCATTGTCACATACACAGGGTTGTTCCATTTTATCCTCAGAACTAGCCTAGTAGATTTCACAGATTCATCATCATCATCTTCATCATCTTTATACTAACCAATAGCTAAATATTTCTCTGGGTGGTTTACAAAGTTAAAATGACATAAAAACAAGGGAACAGAAAAAGACCCTCTCATCATAAAACAGTAGGCCAATATAATGACAGTAAGGACGGCTTACACAACCAGATTAATTAAACTGGAACACAGGGAGGCAACTATGTCTAATAAAAGCAATATTAAGGCTAATAGTTAACTATTAAAATACCTGGTGAATGAAAAGTTTTCACCTGGCACTAGAAAGTGAAAAGAGTAGGCACCAAGCATACTTCTCTGGGGAGCTTGTTCCAAAGATGAGGCACCACAACCAAAAAGGCCCTTCTCCTGCATGTCACCTCCTTTACTTCTGCAGGTTGGGGGTGTCCTTGAGAAAGACCTAGGGAGGTACATACATGATTAGGTGTTCCTTCAGATAACCTGGCCCCAAGTCATTTGGGGCTTTAAATGTGAATACTAGAATTGGGCCCAGACTTCAGCTGGCAACCCATGCAGCTGAAAGAGGACGGGTGTGATGTGTTCTTACAGGCCAGCCACTCTGCCCTGTTTTGTAGAAGCTGAAGTTCCCCGACTGTCGTCATCATTGTCGTCGTCGTCTTCTTCTTCTTCACCATCACCATTACCATCACCACCATCAGCATCACCATCAGCATCACCATCATCACCATTTATTACATTAGCTATGCTAATAGGGCTCTCTGGGCAGCTTACAATAGGAAAAAAGTACATGTTCCATAGAAATACAATAATACATTAAATGTACAATTAAGCAATACAATATTTAAATACAGGCAATATAAAATCAAACAGACCTTAATACAATAATATAATACATAATGCAATGCATAATAATACAATGAATAATATCAATAATAAGAAGAAATAGCCATAATCCCCTGCACAGACAAAGTCCCACCCACGAGGAGTAAGTACCCATTGCAGCACAACTCCATGCTCCTGGCCAGCTCCTTTTGAAGCATCTCTCCTCTCACCTCCTCCTTGACGGTGCCACCATTTCTCTCACAAATGGCAACATCAAGCGAGGTCGAGCTGGAGAGCACAGGAGAGCGCAAGTGTGTCTGAGGTGGGTGAGAAGCGCCTCGGAAGCAGCAGGCAGTCCTGTGTACGGTGCATTATAGTAGCTTGGACAAGAGGTTACTGGAGCATGGATTGCTGCGGCTAGGCTCAGAATAGGGTCGTGCTTGGTAAATCAGTCTAAGCTTCTGTAAGGTTCTCCATGCCAGCAGTGTTTGTGATGCCCCATTCACTTGGCGTTTCCGAAGAGGGAAGGAGCACCCACGGAATGGATTAGGAAACAAGGAGGAATCAGCAGCTGAAGGAAAGAATGGTGCTTCATCAGCTAATAGTAGGGCGTAGTGTAGAAAGAACTGAATGGTCTCACAAACCATTTTGCAGGGATGAGCTAAGAGTGCCTGTTCTTATCACAATTGCAAGTTTTGATCGAAAGCTGAAACTGGTATGCATTTATATATACAGTGCAGCTCTTGTTATAACTGCCAAAGTCCCCTCTTTGGAATCAATACGAATAAGGGAATATTCCAGCAGGATTAAGATCTAAATAGAAATCCAGATGCAAATATACTAGCCAATTTTTCTGCAGATAAGGAAAGCAGAAAGTAAGAGGAGTCCCTTGAGCTCTGTGTTATTATTCAAGAGTAAGAAAGGGGAACATCTTCTCCTGGCAATGAAAAATTCTATGGTTGTGTTAGCAGCAATGACTTCGTAGAGGTCAGGGATGACATGTTAGATAGCAGAGGAATTAGCATGAATAAAACAAAACCAGTCTCTGATGGAGATGAAATCTGAGGCTACATACTTGACACCATCTTCACTGAAAGAGATTGTCACTTGCTCACCAGAAGATTAATTCAGCAAGCATTTCATTAACAGTGTCGTTCATGGATGGGTTTCCCTATGAAGTCAGGCTTGCAATTTATTTTCTGTAATAGAAACATACATAGCAGTTACTGTGGCAATGCAAAGTGGAGATGTTACAGATTGGAGCTAGCAGCTTACTCTCAACCTTGCGCAACCAGCAAAGAAGCAGCAGAAGAAGAAACTTCATCTTTTGTTTCTCTTCTTGCTGATAGATGCTCCCTGCTTAGGATAGTCTCATCTGTTCAAGGTTGTTGTGAATGAAATGCTGAAGGGTGATGTCAACAGAAAGCCTTGGATTTTAGTGCCAGTTAGCATTTATTTATTTAAACCTTTTCTAGACCGTCCCTTGCCAAAGTCTTGGGATAGTTTAACAGTACAAAATGTAAACTAAAACACAGCATCCCAACAATTCAACTCACAATAAAACCCCAATTAAAACAATCAGATCTTAAAACATTGGGAAAATAAAAAGGTTTTAACCTGGCACCAAAAAGAATAAGGTAACGGCATCAGGTGAACCTCTCTGGGAAGCAAATTCCACAATTGGGGTGCCACTGCAGAGAAGGTCCTCCTCCAGGTAGTCACCCTCCCAATCTCCTTCAGGGAGGGCACATGGAGAAGGGCGTCTGCCCCAGATCTTAAGGGGCGGGCAGGCACATATGGAAGGAGACGCTCCTTCAGGTAACCAGGCCCTAAGCTGTTTAGGGCTTGATAGGTCATCACCACTACCTTAAATTGGGCCCAGGCTTCAAATGGTAGCTACTGTAGGTGGAAAGGGACTGGCGTTACATTTTTATACCTGCTAGTCCCTGTTAACAACCCATCAGCTCTATTCCAGACCAGTTGAAGTATCCAGACCATCTTCAAGGGCAACCCCACATAGATCACATTCCAGTAGTCCAATTGGGAAGTTACCAGGGCATGGGTCACTGCTGCCAGGCACTGCCCATCCAGAGCAGCATGAGTATCAGGTAGTGTAAATGTGATTAGATACTGCTGTGTTACAGGTCCCAACCTGTGCTCAGGCCCAGGATGTGAATCAAGCACAGAAAGTGTAGTGCCAGAAAGACACACACACAGAGAGAGAGAGAGAGAGAGAGAGAGAGCGCTGCTGGGAATGCCTTTCCAGATGTTCATCTACTCAGACACTGCAATTGTCCTGGGGCATACCTCTGACTGCTACCTGCAAGGGAGGGCTTGATGGAGCAAACAAGGAGAAGAGCCTTTTCAGTGCTGGCCACCCAGTTATGGAACAAGCTCCAAGCTCTCAACTGAGGTCTGCCTGGTGCCAACCTAACTACCTGCTCAGCTCCAGGTAAAGACTCTCATCTACTGCAGGTCATTCAGTAACTCCACTTGGGACTGCTAGCAGTTCAACAGGTCTTTAAATTTTAAATCTGTTTTAAATCTGGATTTAAATTGTAATATCTTTTAATATGAGGTATTTCATATCATATTTTAATGTGCTATTGTAAACCGCCAGAGAGATTTTGTCATTGGGTGGTATAGAAAATGGATGGATGGATGGATGGATGGACGGAAGACAGACAGACAGACAGACAGAGAATTCATTATGGCTAGGAGTGAAATTAGAGGGTGAAGCAAAATTGGGAACATTGCCTTAAAATTGGGCAATCAAGATTGGGGCAATCCTCACAAATATTCCATTCTCTGTTCCTAACTTCCACTCCCATGAAATGCTCATGAAACATTAGAGCCCCAAAGTGGAGAAAGAACAAGGGATGCAAAAGTGATTTTTTTAAAAGTTGCAAAGATCATAACCAAACAAAAAGCAGACAATTGCTTTTATTAATTAATTGCTTTTCTTCCAGGTTTATCTGGGGCAGTTGATGTCAAGACAATGTCTCCAGAACTTCTGAATAGGCTCCCTGGGACTATCTCCCTCCTCCCTTGAATAGCCAAACTGAGATGATCGTGGTCCAAAATGGGATAATTGGAAATAGCCATTAGGAAAATAAGAATTTCTTTTGCTGAAGAGATTTACTTGATATGCTTTACAAACAATTTATCTTTCTCCTTTTTTCCTCCTTTTTGTTCAGAAAGAACAAGTACTGTCCAACCTTAATCCCAAACCTATTCAAAAGAATGGCATTTCTGCAGGCCTAAGAACTGGCTTACTGGAGTCAATGAAAGTTAAACCCCGTAGAGCAAAACTGATGAAATAAACCTATTTATCGTTGACAATTGGTCAAAATGACCAGTGGTGGGCTTGAGAGTTCTGGTAATTAAAGTCCAACATCTGGAGGGAATCATGCTGGGGCATTCTGACCTACTGTACAGTTCATGGAAAAGGAAGGTTTATATATTGCTCCCCCGTGTGTGTGTGTGGTGAGTTGGAAATGAGAACATGCCTTCTCCCTGCCATCCATTGGTTCTTGTTTACTGAAAGATGTTTGGACATGGAAATTGCAAGCTTGAAATACTGAAACTTGCAACTACACCTGTAGTTCACATACATCAGCAATCTTGCATAAGACTGCAGTAGGTTTTCTTACATTGGCTAGAATGGGAAACGCCTCTCAGGAGTGCAATGTGAAAATTGGTCCTATATCTCTTTGAAGAGTTTCTTTCTGCTCTTATTTGTAATATATTTATACTGGTCCTCTTCACTTTTGTAAGAAAATATGCAAAATAAGCCCTGCCATAGTGTGAAGTTGAAGCTTTCTATTTTTTCTATGATAGTATGAGTATGTGATGCCATTTCCCAATTTCTGAAATATATAAACTAGTGTTAAAGGATCTTTTTGGACAGAGATTTCCGTTGCTAAGCTTAAAGTTGTGGGTAGAGTGCATGAGCTGCTGAACACATAAGATCTCTGAATGATGACAAATTAAAGCAGGTTTCCTTCAATAAATATAAGACAATTGATCAATCAAAAATGAAGGATTGCCTCAAAACCAGAACTGATTCTGCTGGCTATGGGGAAAAAATGTTTACTGAGGGAAAACCTGATGCTGAGGGTCCACTGAGTTGCCTCAAAATTATCCCAAAGTTTGCCTTTTCCCAATACATCTTGGGCTGGCATGCTGAAATATATCTTTTCAGATAGGATCTGAACATTTTTCTCAATAATATATTCACCTAGAAGACTTTCACAAACCTGTAGGATTCCTCAAAATTATAGACTTCCTTTTTTAAAAAGCTTGCTGTTAAAAGAATATTTACCCAGTAATAATAAAAGTCATTATTAATAATATTATAGTCATGGTTATTAAGATTAACATTCAGAATTCAAATTGATGAAGCTTTTGAGATACCATGGCACTGAAAAAAAAATATTTATTTTTTTAAGCACAACACTGAAGTAGTAACTAAATGTTCCACTGAAAACCTTTCCTTTCTCTCCATCTCTTTCTCTGTTTTTCTCCTCTGTTGCAAGGTATTAAGAGTTTTAACATATGCTGTTAGACATTACTCTTCTGAGAACACAGAACCACCACAAAAAAAGCTGTTCCAGCTCAGATCAAGTTGTCTATGACACAATGCTGTGTAATAACTCTTCAACTCATGATAATATCTATCTACAGAGATAAGTATCCATGTATATCAGGAATTCTGCTATAATGCCATTTTTTTCTTGACAGGAGAATATGCACTTTAACTCAGATCTAGCACCAGCCAATTTATCTTCCTCATGTATTAATAGATGGTATTATTAAAAATGACAGCGATATTTTCTTTCTATTGAAGATATATTTCTTTTTACAGAACTCTGTCCATTAGAACGTAATGCATGGATTTATATGGTGCTATCTGTATACAAGGTAATTCATGGAGCTAAATAAAATGCAAATTGCAAAGAATTTGCTTGAGAGCTGGTGGCGACGGTCCCGGCTGGAAACTTTATGCTGGAAAAGGACATGGGGAATCTGGAAGCTCAGGGACTCACCTTGAGTGCCACCTATGTTCATGGTGTGGGAACAGCAGTGTTCCTTTTGTCATGCTTCCAGGTTAATGTGCAGAACAGCCAGGATCTTTTCTGAGAGGGACAGCGCTGGTGTTGGTAGGAGTCACGCTGGATGTTTCCCTCAATCTACTTTCTGGTGCTGCAATCGTTTTGTGGTACTCTTTGAAACCCAGAATGATATCATGGTTCTACATTACTGCAGAAGAAAGTCTGCATGTTTGTGTGGCAAGACCTCTTTAGAGAATGAAAGGCATGGATTCATGGAGCCTGATGAAATCCATCAAGTTCCTTTATGCTCTGTGCTCATATGTGGTTGCAGACTCCAAGCAGAGTTGACTCCATATCTGCCTAAGCAGAAGTCAAACCAGATTTAGAGAACCCTACAAAATATTTCAGAAATCTAAGATTGGTAAAATGCCTCAAAGGAAAAGAGGATGATCACACATTTCCCTTATATTTTGACTACAGTAAAACTTGGGAGTGGAGATGATGGCACAATCCAGTCCAAATGCCCAGGAGAACTTCACAAGAAGTAAACAGTAAGTCAGCGTAACAATGGTAAATCAATTACCTGGCCATGGACCCTTTTGTAACCAAATATTATCATCAATACAAAACAGATTTGAAGCAAGCCCATGGTTTGCAGATATACATAATTATTAGTGGGAATGAGGGGAAGGTGGGGAAGAAACATCAAAGGGGCAGATTCTTCTCCCAGCTCAATGAGAACTCGACATGCTCAGTGGTCATGGTATATTGTCTGACTGTTGGAAAGAAGAAATGAAAAAACAGCAGGAATTGCATTGTGTTTCATGTATTAATTTTCCATTCTGCTCAACTGCCCAAGCTTTCTCTGTACAAAGCAAAACAACCAACCAACAAACAAACCTTTAAAAATATAATATAGAATCATAGACTAGTAGAGTTGGAAGGGGCCATGAAGACCATCAAGTCCAACCCCCTACTGTTGCAGGACACCAAGTTAGACCATCCCACTCAGATGACTGATTTATTCACATCCAAGAAGCCCAAGCAACCAACTTTGACAATAAGGAAGAAGAAATCCCAGAACCTGTAAAAACCAATCATAGGTTATCAAATGCCAGCAACTACATCTTAAACTAGCACCAAAAATATTACAGTATTGACACCAGATAGACCTCACTGGGAAAAGTGTTCCATAATCCACCACTGAGAAGATCTTCCTTCTTGCCTCTAACCTCTGAACCTCTTTCAGAGGAGACATTGAAGAAAGGACTCCTATGATCACCCTAGTAGATAGATAGATGGATATTGGTAAAAGTAATCCAGTTGAGGAAATAGAAACTGAGTGATTGGGTGGGATCCTACAGAGGGTCACTTCACACTGCACTGTTTTTTCAATAGTCCCTTTAGTGTTTCTATAAGAATAGTAAATGTTGGTCAGTGAATGTTATGAATCTCTAATTTTAGAACACCTTGGGACAAAAGTGGAGAGCACTGCAGCCAGCTGCTGAAAATGGCAGCCCAGGGCCTACATTTCCCTCCCTCACTCCTAACATAAAGGGATATTTTACATTATGCCGTTACTAAAGATATCTGTCAGGCCAAAGGCCAGCCTAAAAGTGTTAAAACTTGTATTGAAATACAACATAGTAGTGGGGCAGGTTGGTGGATTGTTATTTAAGATGATCAACCTGACATGAAACAGCAGTTGACAGGGATTTGATCTTTGCAGTCATGACTAAAAATATATTACAATCCCGGAAGTCACCCAAATCAAGCAGCAAAAAGCACATTTTATCAGTGTTTGATAATGAAACATTGTTATTCATTAGAGGCCTAAGGAAAATTTCCTGGACAATATGGACCCCAATGAAGTTGTCAAGAAACTCAAAGTAAAATGAGATTTGTCATGAATTTGGGAGTTCACCTAACCATGCAACACGGAGGGGTTGTGAAGGAAGCCAAATGTGTTTTATAAGAATAATTCAGTTTCTGAAGGGAGTACCACACGTTCTTTGGTTGTCACCCAATGTTGCTGAAAGCTCCGTTCAAAAGGCATTTTAAGCATACCCCTCAGGCAAAACTCCTGAGGAACCTTACAACAAGTTGTCAATACAACTCCAGCAATTTCTTAAGACATTCTCTGTTCCATATCCGTTCCATACAATCACCTGCTGCTGGCATGAACTAGCAACTCACCAGCACGATGAAATCACACCTCGCAGTCAGTATGACTAAACATTGCAGGGAAAAAGTGGGTAATTCTGTTTGCTGGAAGATCAGATCCCGCCATTTAAAAACAACAATGCAATACAACGGCAAAGCTTCACTGATGTGTATAATGACGAACTAGGTAGGCTGATCGTCTTTGCAGCAACTCATCAACTGGTAATAAAGATTTTCATGTTGCTTTATAAAGAAATGCATAAAGGGGGCAAGGAAATCAAGTGACAGAGGAAAGAATCTATCAAACTGACTGTTTAATTGTTGGAAACTGACTTGAGAATCACACTTAGGGTGTGAAAAATATACGTGATGCTTGTTATGACAATGAATGTTAAGAAGTTATCGCTGACATACAAGTCAAGCTAAATTTGTTAAATAAAAAGAAAGGAATGGAATGTTCAGAAACATAATGTCAGCAAACGAGAAGATGGAGAATTAAAAAATAAATTGAAAGTAGCAATGGAAAGGAGATTTGAGGCATGAAACACCCATAAAATGGGGGAGCAAATAGGTCACTGGGGACATGAAATAAATGAGAGAACGGAACGACATAAGGAAAGTAATAAAAGATGCTACAAATAGACTCTATGGTTTCCATTTTCAAGGGGAAAATAGAAAACCTGTACTGTTTAATTAAGAGGGAATAGAAGTTCTATAGTAAAGCTGTATTAAAAGTTAAGGCTCTGGAATAGAAAGAGGCATATACAGCAGTGCAACAGGATGTTGAAGAGCTGGCTTTGGTGGATAAAACAATGAATTTCACTTGAGGAAGTCTTTATGTTCAAAGGTAGGCTCAAACAAGATGCTAAATGCAACCGAGAATCTTCTTTTTGCTTACTCTAGAGTAAGACTGTGTATCTGCAATTTTGATCAAGACCACTGAGCACTGGGAAGAGGAGATTAAACCTTCCACCACTGCCTTTTTCCACTGAAATCCTCACTTAAAAGATTAAAAACAAAAAACTCCACCGACACCAACCAATTATCAGCTGGGGTAAATTTACTATTCCCAAGGCTTTTTCTCTTCTAAAGGAAGAAATGGATATCTCCAAGTCTTTTCAATGTACAAACAGATGAGAATCCTGCAATATGTTGATTGTAGGCTAACCCGAGACATTCTGCTGCCTGAGATGAAGGACAAGATAGTACCCCAATCCATTCTGCACACAAAAACCAACTGAATTGGTGGAGGTGGGAGGGATGGGCGTCCACTGTACCTGGGAGCAGGAGGCAACCTTAGGAGATGATGACCAGTTTACACTGCACCCCCCTCACTCTGACTAATAGCAGAACCAACCCCGTTACATATGAGAATGAATATTAATTCGCATTTTCATTTCCAGGTTTGCGGTCAGGTAGTCAAATTTTAATAGCCTGAGTTGGCTTTCCATTGGGGGAAAAAAAACCTCTCTGGCAGCCCTACTACAAGCAATACATGTCTCCTGAGCTTAGATAATGGCTGAAGCATATGAGTGGTTGCTTGACATCAAAGATTGTAGTCTATGGTAGCTCTACTCATCAACAGATGCTTGCACAGGGGTATAAGGCCCTGAGTCCTTGCCCTGAAAGGGCATGCAAGAGTCATGTGCAATTAGGGATGTTGTATTCAGAACGAAGACACAAATGCCAGGCTCACATATTGACTTGCATGTAGATCCTATCAGAAAGGTCTCAGATTTCTATAGTCATCATCTCACCTGCTTCAGAGAAGCTTGTAGCAAATAGGTGGTCTTCTCATGGGGGAAATGAGATAGTCAGAGCCTTCTTCCTTACTTGATCTTTGCATTTTTCCCTATGAAATATATATTCCAGCTATGATGTTGCACTGAGGGACAGAGCATAAGAAATAGGCGTTTGGAGAACTCTGAAATAAGATAGACTCTAAAATATTTTGAATGATTTCCTGTTTTCAGTGTCTTAATGACAAATTAATTCTCAGAACAAACACAGAACAGATGACAGGATATACAATTTCTGAAGCTCCATTATGACTGTTGTTGAAGTGCTTCTCTCTGCAGATTTCTCACACTGTTTGACTATGAATATATTATGTACCCATTATTTGCTCATCATGAACCCAGCTCCTGTACATGGTTCTCAAAACCTGTTTATATTCTGGAGTTTTGTAGTTGGTGGGCATGCCTCTACCTGTTTGTGAAGGTTTGTCTCTGCAGAGGGGTTTCCTGGATGTTCTCACCAATAAAATTGCTGAGGTTCATAACATAAATGTCTCCCTGTGGATCCTAGCATATATTCTCACAGGTTGCTAATCCAGGACTTGCTGACACCCCATTCACGTGGAGTATGAAGCACTGCTTTTTGGGTCCCTCTCAGGCTAGGGTGTGGCCCTTTCATCTGCTTTAAATCCAGAACAAAGTCACCCAATAGTATCTGCTTGCCCTCCACACCACAGAATCTACTGCTTGAAGAACTGGGCAAAAGCCTTTTAAGATAGCATAGCCAATGCCTACACTGAGACCGGAGCAGTCGGAGTACAGTCTGTGTAAGCCTTCACTTGACCTCAGCTCTCTGCTGAGACAACTTCTGTCCTGCAGGGCTCACTGGGAATAGATCCTGACTCCTGCTTAGAGACACATGCCTTGATCTGAGTTTGCCTGCTTGCAGGGAGCCCATTTAGCTTCTGCTATGGTAGTGATTTCAGATAAATGTAGATATTTTTAGATAGTCCTTCAATTTTGCTTTTGTTTTCTTATAATAAGTTTTATTCAAATTTTGTTTTTGTTTTAATGTATACTTTGAACTTTGCATTGAATATATTCCATTTAGACAGAAATGGTTCATATTTTAAGTTTTCTAGAATAAAAAAACAGAGTGATATTGGGACCTCTATGTGACTTATTTATTGATTTTATAGACGGGTCAACAGTTGAATCACTCTGGGCAGTGTGTAACAGTTCATGCAATACAATAGAATATCATATACAATATAAATAACAGGAAAAAGACCACAGATGCTCACGACAAAAATAGATTGATGACATCTATCATTGAGGCGTGTTAATGCAGTTAGGTCTATTAAACCTCAGGAAATTTGCTTGTCCCCCACATCTCCATTTAAGGCTGTTAAATGCCTTACCACAGAGGTCAGTCTTAACCTGGGGAGGCGATTGATTCATGGGAGGAGGGGCTGGCCCAAAGAGGGGCTGCTCTTTCTTGTTGCCATAACCTAAATCTCTATTAGAAGTGGAATTCATGCACATGATGGGCATGTCATGAGCGGAGCCGGCTGAAGCTGGGGGTCAGACTAGATGGCCCGGTAGACCCCTTCTGACTCACTCTGTTTTTATGTTTCAGAGGATGGCCTTATGTCCTTTGAGTAGTATCTGGATTGTGGTTGGGAGAGATATTCAGTTAAGTATTGCAAGCCCAAGCCACTTTGGAAGCACTATATCTGGAAGCACTATAAATATTATTCATTTTTATTTAGTTGCTTGTCTCCTTTGCATTTTTAAAAATCTGTTTTTATATAATTTCATTATGTTTATATATGTGAACACATGGAGTGTGGGTGTGTATTTAAACAAGCAAAGATGGGAAATAAGGCTGGTTAATCTGACCTTAACAGGACTGATGCATTAAAAAAAGACAAATACATCTGAAGATGGATTCTTCCCTTATGAGTTAATAAAATGTTCTGAAAATGCAGTGCTTTCCTTCGGAACACTGCCTTTAGCAATCCTAGCCTGCAAAGAGTTTCCAAAACATTTTATCATTGCCACTCTGTCAGAAATTTTCAGGGAAAAAGAGAAACTGTAAACAAACAGTGAAACACTCTGAAGTCAATAAAACACATCAAGTCGATATTTAAAGAAGCATTTTTAAAAAGTTAAAAATGAAACTCAAAAACAGAAGGCAGACTCTATATGACTGCTCTGAAGAAGCTACCACAAAGAAATATATGAATCATAAGAAAAGCAAAATTGTATCATAAACTTGGAGAAGTATTGTTACAGCCTAGGGGCTGCCGGTAACATATAATTTATCTGATAGTGCAGGGCCATGGAAATCACTTTTCTCTGTCTTCTTGATATGCTGATGACTGTGATAAGGAACTCTATAAGAGAAGCTAAATGAACCATATGTGTTGTTCCTTGCTATCAAGTCACCTCCAGATTATGGTGACCCCATGTCCTCCAAGGTGCCTTGTCCTTTACAACGCTGCTCAGCTCTTGTATAATGAGGCTGTGCCTTTGTTTATGGAAACAATCCTTCTATAATCGGTCTTCCTTTTCTTCAGATTTCCCTAGCAAGATTGACTTCTCCAGGGAGTCTTGCCTTCTTGTGATGTGTTCAAAGTAGGACAATCTCAGTTTTGTCTTTTTTGCTTCCAGGGCAAGTTCTGGCTTGATTTTATCTAGGGTCCATGTGCTTGTCTTTCTGTTCATCCAAAGTATTCACAAAGTTTTCCTTCAGCACTATGTTTTGAATGCATCAAATTTCTTCTTGCTTTCTTCACTGTCAAGCTTTCACACCCAAGCAAAACAGTATGGATCATCTTGGCCTTCATCTCCAGTGAAATGGCCTTATAGTGGATTATCCTTTTTCATTCCATTTACTCCTGCTCTTCTGAGTCTCTGTCTTTGAATTTCTTGGCTGCAGTCTCCATTTGAATGGATAATCAAGCCAAGGTATGCAAAATCTTTGTGATTTTCAATCTCACTTTGCAAAAGAAATAATATGGTGAGGAAGGTTAAGAGTGTCAGAGAAGCCAAGAGCAATGCAACTAGGACTCCCTTTCTAATCTGGTCTCCTATCAGGGTAAACAAAAGTGGAATAATCAAAGCAGAGACACCAGTATAAGATGCATCCACCCTCTTAAGAAGCAACAGTAATATTAGCAAAAGAGAATAGATATCTAATGGTGATAGGGCAATAAGAAGCACTTGCGGGATGCAGTGGGAGCTGAAGGTGACCCCAGCGGGATTTTTAATGTTTTTTAATTTGTATTTATTTATTTTTTCAGACTATGGTAGTGATATTCGAGCTAACTTATGTTGGTGCTGCACGGAAGAATGTAGTGGTAAACTACTAGTGAATATTTTTTGCTTTTCATTAACCTATATGGAAACACTCCATATAAGCAGGGCCAAATGTATGTTTTCTACTATGAACACCATATCTGTGAACCCATCTGGAACTCTAGGGTCTGACCAGGTCAGAAATGTTTCCAGAATAAATCCATTATCAACTATAATGGAGAGCTGATAATGGAAGGGTTCCATGGGTGGGTCCCATGCCTAATTCCAAAATAGTAGAGATACCACTTTCCAGGTCATGGAGTGGCCCTTTCTGGCTGAAGGCTTCCCTACTAGATCTTGTTGCCAGTTGACATGTTTGGAGGCCTCTTGAAGCAGTGAATGCCTCCTCTTGCATCACCTGATCACTACAATGAAACATGTAAGCATGCAATGCAAGCATGGGGCTATTTCAGATTCCATTTTGATGCTTCAGTTTAACATTTCGATAAAAGGGTCCTATTCACAGCTGCATTACAGATGGACATATCTGCCAGTTCTGATTTATCTTGTTTTTAATTTTTTCTAAATCTTGAATTCACTTCATCCTGAATTTTGAGGATATTTTTAAAAGTTTGTATGAAATTTATACATATTTTTGTGAGTAAATGTATATACATTCTTCCAAATACAAACATTTTGTATCTAATTTTGCCTAATATATACAGTTTTCCTTGTTTTGCATTGTTTTCATGAACATATGCATTTGTATGTGAGCTTTCCCCTAATGTATGTATTTTTCAACACATTTTTTGATTGGAGAACTGCAAATTTAGAAGGATAACCAGGTGTCCATTCACATATTATTTTAGGACTACAAAATCAGATAAGTTCATGTAAAAATGGTCTTTGTAATGGCCTTTGTGCTGCCAACATTAAAATGCAAACTGTAACAATTTCTTCCCCTTCCCTATGCTGAATTACCATCTAGGTTGAGAATGGACCCTGATTGTAGTGTTCATATCCAGAAGCATCTCTGACCTATTTTTGAATCTATTAGGTGTCTTTAAACATTCTTCCTAGATCAGATAATATGAAGCTGCTGTATACCAAGATAAGTCACTGCTCCATCTAACTCACTAATGTCTATTCTGGCTGGCAGCCAAAGTATTCACTAGAAGTCTCTTCCTTTTTACATGCAAACCATGTGCTTTAACTAAAACTATGGTCCAATCCCATTAGTTTAGATGATAACAAGTTAAGCCTTGAAATAATGGCTAAGTGGGCAAAGCTGTGCAAAATTATCCATAGCTTAGTGTATTTTTAATGATTGTACCATGTTTTTCCTTCCTGGGAGTTCAAAGTGGTATAAATGCCTTTCATTTTACACTCATTATGACCCTGAAAGCAAAGCTGAGGTGGTCATACCTTGGACCCATCATGAGAAGGCAAGACTCCCTGGAGAAGACAATCATGCCAGGGACAGATGAGGGGAGAAAAAAGAAAAGGAAGACTAAATATGAGGTGGACTGGCTCCACAAAGGAAGCCACAACTTGGTATTTATAGGAGCAGAGCGGGGCTGCCATGAATAGGACATTTTGTAGGGCTTTCATTCATAGGGTCTACAGTTGCCATAGGTCAGAGACAACCTCATAGCACATGACAACAACAAGATGACCTTTACAGGATTACACTGAGAGAGAGGAAGAGAGAGTGGTGGTCCAAAGGTGATGCAGAGACCTTTCTGGTTGAGTGGGGATTTGACCTGTTTCCCCAATCTTGGTGCAACTGTTACACTACAGTGGCATTTCCCTGTGATTCCCTGTGATAATAAGAGCAAGCTCTTCTGTTTCACATAGTACCTGATTTTTGGTGTTCTGGAAACACACAAATGTAGGGAGATAAGTTTCACTGTCCTTCAGAAGCAGTTGTTTCTAGGTACTTTTGCCACTTGCCGTGCTCTTAACAGCCTTAACAATGAGCAGGGGAAGTAAAGTTCCATCTGATTTCAGCATCTGTGGACTATAATACATGACTCCATGTACTTAATGAGGCAGAGCCTAGCAGTTGTGTCCAATATTTCAATGACACCTTTAGACAGCATGCAGGGATTCTCTCCGCTTCTCCATATTGTAAGTAGATGTTGCGTGCTTATTGATTGTTAACATTGTTAACGGAAAATAAGCGTGATCGGTGTTAGTAATTAGGACAAATGCCATTTGCATGCAACTTGATTGGGATGCATAAGACAAAGTTATTCAGAAAACTCCCAGAAGCAGTTGTAAGAAGCTCTTTGCCAACCAAAAGGTTCACTTTCTTATGTCAGTTGCTAAAGCATCCAAGTGCTAGATACTTGGACTAAAAACAAAAGATATGCTGAAAGTACAGCAGTTTTCCTACATTGCAGGTTGGACTGAAATTCCATGGATTACTCAGTGGTGCAAGGATATTTGTACTGTGGATAACTAGAGATCATAAAAGACAATGGGATTATTTCTCCTGTTTGGAATGTAGAGCAGAACTGAAGCCATAACATTTCACAAATGTTTGCACCGGTGCCAAAAAGCGAGCCTAAAATAGGATAATTGCAGCTTCTCTTTAAAACATGAAAACTTCTTCTAGTCAGCTAGAAAGTCATAGCTAGTCATATCTTTGAGTTGAGGAATAAATTAGTGCACATCCTGGATAAGATGCAGGAAGTAGTAAATCATACCTACATGTGATAACACAAGATATAGTTTGTGCTTCTTATAACTCAGACTTTCTTTTGACTCTGGATGAACTCTGTGCTTGCTGTAATTTAGGATCAGAGAATGCAGACAGGAGTTTAACTGGTGTATCTATGATGGTTTTAGATTGCATTCTGTGGTAATTGGATAACTTTCTATTTCTCTTTGCATAACCTAATACGGCTATATAAAGAAGGGACTTTTCTTTGTAGACAGACTTCTAGCTTTCTGGGAACATGTCAACAGCTTCCATTCTCTCCTGCAATGGCTGGTGTGCATGCATCATCTTCATCGTCATCATCAGCATCACCTTCAATTTCATTTCTATACTGCCCACTGTTGAAGCTTTGTTGTTGTTGTTTAATCAAGCAGAATTATTTGGAAGAGCCTAAAAACAGTCAAGTCACATTTCTTCAACATCACTAAATTGCTTCTGGATAAGACGTTTATGACGTCCTCATTTGTGGAGGTGTAGTGGTACAGGTGGGAAATCCAGATAACATGATTATTTCATTTGTACCCTGTTTGTTAACCAAGCAATGGCATTCAAGGTGGCTTACAGAACAATGTAGGGCAACTTCAAATGCATTAGCATTCAATAAAAACATAATTACAGAAACAATTCCATTATTATTGGAAATAGTAACCAACCCACCACAACCACTTATGGATTAAAGTCTTTCTTAAATAAAGTGGATGTTGACTGCCAGTGGAAAGCCATCAAAGAGGAAGGAAACCTAGCCTGGGAGGGAAAAGGAAAGCATTACCAATCCTTCCTTCACACCGAAATAATGATGCAAATCTATCTTTTCTTCTGGGCAGTTTTTGATTGTTTTAAAATGCAACATTGTGATGCTTTTTGCATTGTGTCTGAGTATGACAGAAGAGCAAGGGAAATGTAGGACTGATATGCCCTGTTTGGGCAGCACATTCATCTTTATTCTTAAGACTTAGTTCCAAGTATACTTGCATAGTAAATTCACATGCAGGAACCAGAAAGGCTGGTGGGACATCAACTCGGAACTCTGGGATGGCTGCTATTCTTATCAGTTTATTATGTCAGGAACAACTCGCTCACCAATACTAGTCCATTGGACTATGAAAGTTGTGAGATGAGAGACTCTGAGAGCTACCAGTCATCAAAAGATATTGCAAAGCTATTTCAACTTTTCTTCCTTCACATTGGCAGGGTTCAGACATGACAATCCATAGTGGGATTAACCGTTGCTATCCTGTTATGTGGTCTGAACCCAGCTGTGGTATTTTACCATGGAAAGTTTGGTCTTCAGAAACCATGATAAGAAACAACACTATGTTCTATGCTTTCTCTATACCACTTTGGCTTGTTGTGTTGTCTAAACCCAGGTTTGTGGTTTCCACAGTCCTGTATGTGACTATTACAAAGTACCCTGGAAAGAGGAGTAACTGCTGGAAGCCATCCAGTCATCCAGCATCTAGCTGGCTCTTTCTGACACAGTATTAGTAATGTGTTAGCAATATGTGCATTATATATGGTAATTTGTATTATGTTTTATTTTATTCTTCTTATTTATGTAAGCCGTCCTGAGGCTATGCGAAAGGACGGCATACAAATACTCTAAATAAATAAACAAACAAACAAAGCACAGCCATGCAAGTTCAGATAGGAGCAGTCCAATAAACAGAGCAGAGTTGGGGTAAATCACACAAAATAGCACCACCAAATTTGCTTTATTAAATGTTGTGGGAAAAGGGAAGAGGAACCCTTGCTTTTGCCAGGATCAAGACTCAGTGTCCATCTTTCAGTAAGCACACTGGATTTAGCTTAGCTCACAAAGACATTCTGCTTATCCAGCACCTCCCTTTACACATCAGTGCCAGAGCGTGGTGCCTACATGTGGAGGGATTCAGACAACTGAAATATCTTTATGAGCTAAGAGGAAGTCGATTTACCATCTGGCATCTTTTGAATGCTTCAGTTTGATGGCACTGTCCAAAACTAGCCCTCCTTCTCTTTTCCAACCTTTTTATCAACACATGACTTAGCTATTATTGCAATTAAAAATACTGCAAAAACATTGTTGTCTTTTCTGCTCAGTTCTTGAAATGCAGGCCAGAATCAGCTAATATTTCCCCACACATAATTCATTCTGTCTGAAGCATGAATTCTTTTGCTTGATCTCAGCTATAGCCTCTGTGATCTTTTCTAAATATGTTCTTGAGGGTCACAAATGGAGTCTTTGAAAGTGCTTTCATGATGATGGATTAACTTTGATTGGCATTTGTGATGTGCTCTTATAGGTGCATGCTATACATTTCCCTTTCAAGGCTATCCTACATTATATAACTGTTGAATATTTTGTCTTGGATCATGCTCAGCTCTCCTTGGTACTGTATTCTCTAAAAGGTACAATTCTTAACATTCTCCTCTTCTCCTTATCCTTGAGGGTCACATGTGACCACTGCAGATTTTTGCCCCTGGAGAGAGTCACAAGCATAGGAGGATGCAAAGACAGAAAGTGCTTAGTTATCCTTTCTGTTGGTTGGTAAATGTGTGTGTTGTCTTTGCCATTCCAAGCCACAGTGAAATGGTAGGGTCCACATTTTCTAAACAAATAATAATCACACACATTTGATTAGAAACAATGATTTCTAATCAAATAATAGTCATTACATCATCTGAGTGCCAGTGTACATGTATCGTGTACAAGAATGCATGCTCCAAATGCATATTCCTTTGTGGCTGCAATGTGTATTCAGTGGACTGTATCCATTCTGCATCATTCTGCTAGCAGGAGGGGAACTTTCCCCTTTCCCTGCAAACTTCCATGTGAACTCCCATCCTATACATAGAATATGGATGTGTGTGCACGTGTATGTGCATGTTATCTGGGTTTGTGTGTGTGTTGGGGGGCTACTTGTTGGTATTGACTTGCTTGTCTGTCCATCACCTGCTGGAGAAACCTTAGAGCAATCTAGCATGCTCCAAATGTCTGAGAGTTTATCTTCCATCAGGCTCCATAGTTTGGCCAAATATCTGGAATGCTGTGAGTTGAGCCCAAAACATCTGGAGGACACTGGGTTGAGGATGTCAGTCTTACCACCACCTTTTATTTAGCTTAGCTGCCTGCCCCTCTCAGCTGTCTGTGAAATCGAAAGCAGGAGAGAAGCTGCTGGCACAAACATAGCACTCACTAGAGACTGTACATCTTGCTAGGGACCTCTTAAACTGGGAACCAGAATTAATTGGAGGCGTGTAGGTCAGATACTGATCCTTGATGTAAGAAGAGGGTTAAAAGAAGTATCCAACCATATCCCACTTTTATCTGTAAAATCAACACTGCTTTTATATTACTCCTTGTCTGGGTAATTTTCATATGCTTCTTGCTGTGTTTTAATTCTTGACAGATCTGTTGTTTTAATCATATTCTTGGGTTTGATTTCAGACTGAATTTAATTATACTGTTTATTTTTCTAAGCCACCTTGAGGAGCAGTTTGGCCATAGGGAGCTTAGAAATCCAATAACATTTCCAGTAGTTTGCATGTACCTTTTATGAAAAATGGTTGTCAGCATTTGCATAACACAAACTCTAGTTCTTTTGCAAGTTGCATTAGAGACAAATTCAACAGGTAAATCTTTCCACAGCATGAAGACACAAGGAGAAGGGAGAGCTTCATCTGCAGAACTTCTGCTTGTCCTGCTGCTATGATGTGCTTGCCATATTTAGTTCTGATCCTTTCTCCTAGTAGTTCAAGATGACCCTCATGATTATTTCCTTTTCCTTTTCCTACAACCCTATGGAGCTGTACTGATTTGTGGCTGGTTTCAATTGGCAGCTGGCAACAAAGTCAGGAGGCCCACCTACTGTTTCATACTCAAAATATGCAGTGAAGATATTAATAAACATCTGTCAAGGAAGTTGGGGATTTCAGTGTCAGCTCTTGCAAGTAACAGGCAGAAAAGGTGTGCATATCCCATCCAAAGTCCAGTTAAACCAGTCAACTGTCAATGAGTGTAAAGATGTAGATGACAATCTGGTCAAGGCAGCAAAAACAAGGGATCAGGAACAAGGCCTCCAGTGCAGAAGCTGAGTTGGATGTGCTATCAACAAAATTCACACCATGCCAATCTGCTGCAGCTCATTATGCAGGCCAGACCTGTGTGATGGACTTCATCTCAGAGGAAACACCTGCGCTTGATGTTCTTGGGGATTGGGTGGACTCCTCATCTCTGGCTTAGATTCCAAGTCTCCCCAGGAGAGAAGGATGATTCCTGTCATTCGCCTTCAAGGGCACTGCCTCTTCCTCCATTGCCAGTGTGTCTCCATCCTCATACTCAGGAACCAGGGCATCCTTGCAGTCAGACATGGTTCTCTCAAGTGGAGGCATGGCAAGGGTTGGTTAAACTGACAAGCTGCCATCAGCAAAGGGAAAGGGCAAAATGAACCCTTGTTTTCCTGGTGCGAGCCCAGTGCTCCTATTGTTTGAAAAAAGGAAGGGGATAACTGGAAATATGAAATGGTACTAGCCAAGTCTTGATATCATGCAAGTGGGATTCTCACCTTCTTTTGTTCTAATAAACTGCAGTCACAGAGACTCTACCCTTTTGCAAGTCTGGACTGGAACCATGGCATACAGCAGAGATGGGGAATCCTTGGGATTTCCCCAGTTGCCCACCCCCTCCATTCCTCTGGCCATTGATCAATGGGTGATTCCTCAGTGCTTTTCCCCCATTCAAAAAGACAGTAATGCCTTGCCTAAGGCTCAGTTAATGACAGTAAGAGGTACAAACTACAATATAGTGGCATTAGGTTCTTCAACATCCCTGCTTTTGGCCCTGCCCCTTTGCCATGGGATCCACCGCCCACTAGAATAGGACTCCTTATTGCTTCTCAAAAATAAAATTCAGCCCTTGATCTGAAAGAGGTCCCCACCCTAACACAAGAGGAGGGGGGTTTTTTGCCTCTGGATATGCTATTTGATCCACTTGGATTGCAAATGCATGAATCACAGTAGCATTATAATAATATTTAATCAGCATCATCACAGTTTGGGATTGCAGAAATAAGAAGGCAGTTAACACTAGAAGTACAGTGATTAGCAAAGTGCATGCAGATCTTTTCTTTAAGACTGTTGTTTTTCCCTGTTTTTACATTTTAGTTTTTGATGTCCTATTTTGCAGTGTCTTTCAATACTTTATTGTTTCTCTTCCTTTGGTTACCATTGCCCCATACTATCGTAACTAAATCTTCTTGTCTGTCTTGGCCACTTACATTATGAAAGAAGGAATTCATTAAAGCAGGTTAGCCCTAAACCTGTCAATCAATGCAAATTACATCAAATGATATGGGAGGGGCCATTTATGCATCTGGAAGGCTGCCTACAGCTTCCAAATCAGATGAGACCTGAAGCAGAGTACAATAGAAGGGGGAAAGGAAGGCCAGGGGTTTATTAAATTTAACACATAATCTCTCCATCAGGTTCATAAACTAACGTCTTTTTTCAAGCATAATAGGCCAAAATAACCTGGTAATACAGCCAGAAGCTGCAGCATTTGGAGACACGCTTATCAGTGCTCATATAGAAATGGCATTTTATAAGTCCGTTTTTAAGATGCAAAATGAGATGCCCCGAGCAGGGTCAGATGCAAGGGTCAGAGAATGGCTAGCAAATATTCAGAGTGGGGACCAACCGCCTGCATGTGTTTGTGTGCTCAGACTCTGTGAGTACTAACGATCCATGGCGGTGCTTCTCTCCAAAATGCTGCACTCAGACCCCCCTTCTGAATGTGCACCTCCTTTTCTCCATCCGTCCCAAATGCAACATCAACCATCTGTTGCAGAGGTGAGCATGTAAACATCGTTGCACCCAGCTGAACATCGGCAGACTTTTGCTGCACAACAGGATCAGGGAACTTCTCCAATGCTAGCAGGAGAAGAGGAGCTGAAGAGGACATCTACGATTCCCTCACCAGCTTGGAAAACAACACCCCAGGAAACTTCATTTGAAGGAAGCAGCAGCAATTTTTCAGAACTCTGACTGAGCATGCAGAGTTATACAGATGCTTTCCCCACAAATATAATAAGGGTCTGGAACACAGGAAACTCCCTGTGGTCCAGCCAAGTCCAGATCTTCTGGGCTTCTACTCACACTGCTTCCACCCTGCATAGCCAATGGTCAATCATGACAGCAGTTTAAAACATCTGGAGGACAACAGGCCGGGAAAATTTGGACTACACCGACTGCCTGAAGTTCCCTAGGGTTTCCAACAGGGGTCTTTCTACAGCCTCACATGGAGATGGCAGACACTGAAATCAGGAGAAAGTGACATTCCCTAGAATTATGAATGTGAGAAGGGAGGTTGATTTGCCTCTGCATCCTATCCTTCCCTCAAAATTTTGTACACATAGAAACAAAATGATTTGAGTACCAGGATCTAAGTACACTTATGTTCACTACCCACATTCTAACAGTACTGATAGAGTGAGAAAGGCTGTTCCCATTGTTTTGTATGTACTAATATTCACTCTCCTTTCTCACCTGATACTCTGGAATAGACTTCAAGCCCTACCAGCTTTTATCAGACACAAAGGATGGGAAGGTGTCAGGATCTAAGAAGGAATAGATGGTGCATTGGTAGAATCATTCACTACAGCTTTAGGACACAACAATCTAGTCGTCTTTACAAGCATCATTATGTCTGACTCACTGTTTGGTTGAATGATGCTCATCCAAACTGTCCTTCCCATGCTGTTTCTGCCTGGATATCACATGTTTCTTCAGACTTATCTCATACCTTCAGTCACTTCACGCCTTTTTCATATGCTGCATATTCTCTAAGGAGCATGGTGTGGTATCTACTAATCTTTCAGTGTTGATAACTGGTGCTGGAAGAGGAAATTTACTGTCATACATCAATAGAACGGTAGCAACTCTGCAGAGATAAAGCCAAATCAGTTGCTTTTCCTTCATCTCTCACTTCCCCCTTCCCACAATTTGCCCAGTTAACTGGATCATTAATGCTGTTTAGCCCCTCTCTGCCTTAGAAGCATCTACATATTTACTCAGAATTAATTCACACTGTCATCAATGACATTTATTCAGATGTACATCTCATTTTGAGAAGGAAGGACTCTCTGGAGAAGAGTCTAATGCTGGGAACAATAGATGGCAAAAGAAGAAGGGGACGGCAGAGGATGAGGTGGCTGGATGGAGCCACTGAAGCAGTTGGTGTGAGCTTAGGTGGACTCTGGGGGATGGTGGAGGACAAGAGGACTGGAGGACTGGAGGAGTGTTGTCCATGGGGTTGTGATGGGTCAGACACGACTTCGCGACAATAACAACATCTCATTGACTTCAATGGTCTAATTCTAGGCAAAAGTCATTGTAAGAGAAAGATTGCACTTGTTTTTAGGAATTGCTTTTGCAACAAAATGGGGTGGAGGGTTGACCTGTGGCTGTCATCCCAGGGGAGGTGACAGATGGTCTTCCCCCTTTTTTTCTCCCCAACCCTTCTCTTTTTCCTTTGTTCCCTTTTGGTGAAAGGTCAGGAAAAGATGTCAATTTTCTTCCCTTAAGAACAAAACCAAGCAAAAACCAAACAAAACTCTGCTCTTTCTTGCCTTCACCCTTACACATAGTTGATAGATTGGGGGTGGGTGTTAATTCTGAAGGGGCTTTCCCCTGCACACATCCCCTTTCCAGCTCTTCCTCCACAATGGCATTTGTGTGAGACACAAGATCATATTTCCAACACAGTGAGAATTGCACTTTGTGCAACAGCGGTAAATGCATTTTTCATAAACACTGCCCTAATGACTCCTGATAAATGAAAAATGCTGTAGTGGTGATTTATAAATTGATATGCACTGTCCAGAGAGTTCTGCTTGGACCTATTGGGTATGGTTTTATAAATAAAATAACATAACATAAAATACTGTTAGCCCCAGGTGTCCCTGCTAGGGGCACAAGACCTGGTGCAGCAGACACAACTGCTGTCATCTGCCATTACCACCATCTTCTCTGTTCCCAAGGATCTCACAGGGGGATTTATGTAGGCCTTCCTGTAGCCCCCTGGTCTCCTTAGGGGAGCGCAACCAGGTTGCCAGTCTTTCTCAGTATGTGGCATGCAATTTGGTTGTTAAATTAGCATTAGCATAGTCAATAACATGGTGTACCCCTTTGTGTGTAACTTCTTTTTCCTTCCAAAGCACACAATCCGGGCTTTGATGAGAACAGGGTAAAAGATTTATTAGGGATTCAGAAAAACGTACACAATGGAGAAAAGGTTGATCAGTTTCACAGCACAAAGCAATAAGCAGTTTAAAGTGGCAATAAAGTGGCAAATGACAAATAAAATAGAAAACTTCAGGCTAGCTAGCACCACAGACTCCATTTTGAGGATTTCTTGATGCCTGTTTCAGGTCTTCTCTTGCCTCTGTTTTCCTTCTTTGCTGGAGGAAAACCTTGATGTAACCTGTGGTGTATCAAACCTCCCCAGCATCAAACTTCCCTGCTTCTGGGGAAAGTTGCAGCTGGCACTGATACTGGAGAGAAAAGCCCCCAACTTCTTTTTCCAGTGGCATATATATTCCCCACTTGCCAAGATAACCTCTCCTCTCCTTTCCTCCTCCTTTTTTCTTTTTGTCTGCTGATTATCTGCTCATTGCTCACCCCTAGTTCCGAGATGAATTCTACAAGAGTCTCCATTATTCACATACCTGTACATTTAACTATCCAATACTTTTTCTAAATGGAGGCACCTGACCTTGAGCTGACCTGTGCCAAACCAGCTGCATTGCACTGCCACCATCCAGTTGACCTGGGCTTTAGATTTAGTGAAGTCCTCCAACGGATTGGAAAAGGAAGGCTTCTTTCTTGGTTAAGATAAGAGGTAAGATGGAGCTAGTATATTCTGACCGGCTGAGCGGGCCACTCCAGGTACCCCATTCAGTTACAACCTGGTGACCAATAATATATTCCATAACTTCAATTATCCAGTTTAATTAAAGTAAAGCATCTTTACCCTGACCCAGCCATTTGTTAGAAGGAAATTTACTGGCATATTGAAGCAAAGTGGAGTTATTTAAGCAGTGGTCAACTGATTTGCTGGGGTCGTCACCTTTGTTCTTGAGAGGGGCTCCATACTTTAATAGATGATAGCAGGCAGAGATCCATCTTCGTCCATCAGCTAATGTTCATGCCAGGAAGAGCAGCAGAGATTTAATTTCTGGCTTCTGTGCAATCTGTGGAGACACAGACTCCTTGTATCTAATAACTGCAAGCAAGTCTCTAAATACCTGGGTTAATGACAGAGTATCAACTCAAATATTGTTTGATATTGTCTGCATTACAAAACATTTCTGATTTACTTAATAATTATTTGCACATCTTACTAAGGACTGCATTACTGAAGGGATCCAATGTAATCAGTGCAGTTCCTTGTTTGTTCTGATAAAGCTAAATAAACATGATATTTCAAAGGAGGAATGGGAGATAAATAAAAATGTTTAGCCCTGTGTCCTTCACATGATCCGCACTCTGGAAATCATCCTAAACCTCTTTCTGTTCTAATGTAACCTTTGCCCTACAACCTCAGCCAGCTTCCCACTGCATCCCACTTACGCTTGGGCCATCAATTTCTTCTCTGGTGGGATGCAGCTTGGGCCAGATCTACACCGAGCTTCATTGTATTGAGAACTCATCAAGGTGCTTCTGTATCCACGTCCTATATTCTTGCTCAGAGCACACTCTGCAAGAGTGCAGGATATTCATGGTTTTGATGTCATTTTCCCATATCAGCCATATACTCTACAGTGCTAGTGGTGTTGTTAGCCTAATGATTTTGGGAATGATATAAGTGCAGGAAGCTGTCCATCCATCCATCCACCCCCCATCTTATTTAATTTGCATCCTGCCCTTTTTCTTTCCAAGAAACTCAAGGCAGCTTACATAATTCTCCTCCTCCTCCCAATCTTATCCTCACAACAACAGCTTGTAAGGTAGGTTAGGCTGAGAGTCTGAGTCCCAGTCCCATATCCTTAAGCAGTGCACCAAGTGCGAAGGAGCAGAGATATTCTAAAAAGGAAACATGGCAGCTCCTCTCAACCTTCCCCTCAACCATGGGGAAGAAGAATGGGTGCTGCTTGTTCTGTCCTTCCAGACCAGGACTTCCTTCCCCTTTACTCAAAAATAAGCAAGCAGATCTCACTCCTGAGCAGAACTTTCTGTGAGTTAGTTCCACTGCAGTCAATGTAATGTACTTGTAAGTTCAGTCATTGAAGATAATGTGATTTACTTCTAGGTAGACATTTGCTTTAGCTACTTGTTTCTTGACCAAAGGACAATCAGGAAGGCTTGTAAAGACTATTTAAGGGTAAGGAGCTATTTGCAAGTGAGAAATCAGTCGGCGGGGGGGGGGGGGGGTTGAAGGAGGTAGGAAAGCAGCTGAGGAATCTTTGAGATGCTGCTGTGTTTTGCTGAGCCCTGAGCCCAGTTGGACACTTCCTCTCTCCCAGTGATCCTGCAGAGAGGGCAAAGATAATGCTAGGTGAGAACGTCCTGCTACTGAAGTTCAAGAAAGTAGTGCCACATGCCATGGGAGATGTTCAGTGATCGTTGATAGGCTACCAGTAGTTCCAACCCTGGTTACCCAAACAATGACAAAACTCAGCAGTTGTCAAGCTCAGGAGGTATAGCTAGCGCACGGAGATAAGCAAAATGCCAATCATCAGCAAATTATTGGAGGGGGTCAATATTTCAAGTGATTTATCCATGACTGGCAAATCACTTATCACCTTATAGATAAGATCTGCAGCCAGCTACATATTTTGAAAGCTGCAGGGTTCCTGAAAGTTTGGAGGAAAGGAAGGCACATCCAGGGCAGAAATGCATCCTGGGCTGCACTTGCCTTTTGCATAGGCAAAGAACAATGTTTGCAAAATTAAAATGTCAGCCAGTTAGAAACAAAAAAGAAAGGAGTCAAAAATGAAACCCTGAGAACTTCACAGTTCAGCTTAACAACAGCAGGAATATGATGACAGCTGAGAAAAAAATTCCCAGGAGATATTGCTTCCCTAGGGTAGAAATGAAAACTGGTTTGCCATTTTAAATTGCATTTTGACAGTGGCCACCATTTTCTATTCGAATACTCTGGAATGGCATTGAGGACACGCAGAAGCTTGTCCTCTGGAAACATCCATGTGAAAAGAAGAGCTACATAATGTGTTTGGCCTCAGAGGTGGGACTACACAGCTGGACCCCATTTCTGCCCCCAGTGCTAAGTTACACCAGGAGTGGACAATATCAGCCACCATTGCTCCCACACACTCCAAAAGGATGTTCATTGTGGATTTTAAAAATACAATTAATTTAAACCAAAATTAGCCTGCAGGGGCACCTGAAATTGCCTACCACTGAGTAAATGGAATGTGCAAAAAGAGTTACTGTAATATTTAAAGATTCTTAGAGTAGTGGCCCATTATTGTTGAAAATGATAATCATAATGATTCAGTTTAAATCAATGTGAGTTGGACTTCACCAAATTCTCAGGATTCTCAAAATATGCCAGAGAAGTCATCATGATGATAAATCCACTTGTGTGACATTTGCTTGCTGCTAGGAATTGTTCCACTGATGATCTTTAAGTATCTCAGAGATTGAAATTCATGTGCTAGCTATAAAATAGCAAACTAGGCCAAGTGAGGAAAAAATGCTTCACAGTATTTAGCATATAGTCTTCCCTACATTCCAATGCAGTGAATACTTACAGGTGGACAGCTACTAATCCTATCACTTGGGTGTTATTATGCCGTTATCACTGTCTTCTGCATAACAGATCTGTGGCCTATAGGAAATGGATGAAGTAGTGGGAAACAAAGGAGATTTCTGACTGAAAGATGACATCATGTGGACCTCCTATTGAAAATAACGACAAATATGAAGCAGGGTGAGGGAGAGAAGAATTGTGGTAGTAGAAAGGGGCGAAGTAGAGCAGGGGACTCTGTCTGGGCTTCCTTTACATACAACAAAGGTGTTACTGGCCCCATAACATTGAGAATTGACTGTCTCACTGATATGTGATCGCTGTGCTTAGTTTGGTGGCAAACGTTGCTATAATAGCGGCCCTAGTTGGGTGTTCTGAAAGTGAGGGAGTGTGGTTGTGGATTCTACAGTGTCATTTCCATCACCCTCTGAACAAGGTGGGTGACTTTCTTAAGGTAAATGTTCCTGCAACATTTGAAATAGTTTTCAAAATCACTGGAAGAGGTCCCATGGATATGCAAGGGCCTTCAGAAAGTTGTCATGCATGTGTACAGGGCCGCAGAAATTAAGTCAGAGGGGATGAGACCAACTGATCATGGATTTATGTTTTTCTATTTCAGAATGCCCCTGAATAGGACTATGGATGTATATTATCTGTTGCAAGCCAAGTGCAATAATTGCAGGAAAGGAAATAAAGGAAATAGAGCTGAGTTGACTTGTAAAGGCAGAGATATGGCAGGAAATTCGGTTATCTACACACCATGAGAAGTGGGAAATGGATCAGTTAATTCGTATTAAATATTGATGCGTCAATGAAAGAGCAAGAGTGCTTGTTCAAACGATAGCCAAATGATAGGTGTTCATGGACAGAAAGCTTTAATTAACAGACGGATGGGTTGGACCAGCTGCAGAGGGTTCCTGATAGGGATTAGATTTTCTTAAGAGTGTCAGTGTGCTTCTGTTAAATGAAAGACAAATCCAAGAGAGAACTTGTTAGTATAATCGTTTTAATTTTCTGGTGCAGCAAGATGTTGCAGGTGATAATAGAGTAATTACCATCTGAAGCACACATTAAGAAATGGCATAATTCAGAATAACTCTATTGTTCAAATGACTGACTTGAGGAGAGAAACACTCCCTGCTCTATTGTAAAGAGCAGAGAGTTGGCAAACTTCACTAGCAAACTGTGCCTTTGCTATTTGCCAGCATCTCTGCTTTGCCTCTAATTGAACTCATTGATTAAAGTTTTGCATTAGTGATAGCAGTTTCCCTTTCCTACTATTTCTATCATTTCTATTTCTATCACTACTATTACTATTCAAGCTTAGATCCATTAGCAGCTGATCTTTCCTATATATGTGACCATATCAACAATTAGGATATTGATGCTGCATGTGTGTGTACATGTGTGTAAGCAAGTGCGTTTGTATAGCTGGATGCACATTTGCTTTGGCTAAAACCTGTGCAGAATTCTGTGGCTTCCCAAAGGGAACCCGGCTTCCCTCTGAGCCTAACAAAACTGAATCCATGCTTTTTTTAGTGATTCATGTTTCATAGATACAGAGACATCCCTGCAAATAGCATATTTTAGTTTTGGTTTGGAAATTTCTATGATTATAAGTGGTGAAAAGGGATTGTGGTTGAGGAGCTGACTGGTCCAACTCCTGATCCTAGGGTTATTTTATCAGGGATACCACTGTGCTTTGGGGAACAGCAAGGTTGCTAGCTCAAAATGGCTATTCCTTCAGTGTCCATATGAATGTATGTATGAATGTATGTATGAATGAATTGTCATCTTCCACTAGCCTTTCACCTATCTTTCCAAAACTTTGCAGATTCTTCTCTTTAGGCACGTCAATGATGTATGACATTTTCTTAAAAATTGCTGTGCCCCTCAAAATAGCAAGAAGTAGGTGAGAAAACAATTGTGAGGAAGATGGGAAACTCCAAGCAGTTCTTCTCAGGAGATTCCTTTTGGTGTGTGGGCTCCTCAGCAGAGGCCTACCAACACCTACCAGTGAAATCGGCTGTGCCTTATATTTGGGTTGAGATGAACCCTAGCCAAGTCCACCAGTCTAGCATTTGTGGATTTCCTCTCATTCTTGCAAAGTGAATAAAGCTGAGAGGAAATCTGTGAACATTTGCAGAATGAAGGTTGCACAACTGGCCACCACCTTCCATGTCAGGTGCAGCAGTACAAACGGAAGAGGCATGCTTCATGCGCGTCTCCATTCCTGGTGCGCCCATGCAACCTACCTTCTACTGCATCATGTGGCACGGAAAAGGGATATAGCTTGTACATCACTTGGGGCTCGATTCCTGGTGAGCACTGCATGAATACTCATGGTCACATTAAAGTGAATCAGAGTCCAGGGAGTAGGGCCTAGGGAACCCAGTGGATTCCCACCCCAAAACAGATTCCTCATCCATCCTGCCTTAAGTCTCTGGAGTTAGCAATGACAACATCAGTGGCAGCTTCTGCAGCCAAGAGGTTGAACTGTTGTATCATACAGTTGCCTTTCTTAATTCCCAGAAATTTGCAAAGGGTGTGTGTCAAAAAGGTTGTTCATTTGCAGCCCTCCCATATCTTCCTGCTGCTTCTTGCAAATTTTTTTCTTTCCACAAAAATGTACACAAATGTTTAGGAGGAAAAGCTAGTTGCCCAGCATCTTTGGAATGGTAGCACTAGGAGGCATCTATTTTGTTGGCTTGGCCATTTTGACTGCAGTCCAAAGTTGCAATGTAAGTCATCCTGGAGGTGCATCATATACTTGCTTTCTTCTTTCTTCCAGCCTTTGAAAATTAACTCCTTATTTCCTGGAATTTTCTTGGTGAGTTCTTTCTTTCTGGGTTTTTTTAAATAGTAATTGATTTATCTAGATAGTATTATTTTGGATTGTTGGTTTGACTTCATGAAACTTTTTAAAATCCATACCAAAACAAAACAAAACCAGGAACGGCAAGATTTTACATAAATCATGAGGTGGGTATCTAATAAGGAAAGGTCCCTTTGAGTGGGGACATTCCAGTTGTACAATGCCCTCCCTAGAGTAGCTCTTCTGCCTGCTGTATTCTCAGAGGTGTTTTAATCCTTCAGTTTTACAAATGGTGTCATGATATGTTTACCTCTTTGCATTGTGGAGGCCTTTTTATCTCGATTATCACTTATGTTTTATTCTCTTTAAATGCAACTACAAAAAAATTAAGATTTACTTAATGATTGTACTTGGTGGCTTTACCTTTTGTTTTCTGAATCACCTAGAGAGTTGTTACTATTGGGTGATAAAGAACATTAAATAAAAACAAACAGGAAATAAAATTAATTGGAATGCAGTCTAAGCAAGTGTCCTTCCTCTTATCATTAACACACACTGCAGCAAGGAGCACTCCATTCCATCCTTGATATATCTGATGGACCTGAAAGAACAAAGATAGGGCTTCTATCCCCACTATTCAAAGCAATATTGTTCACAGTGATATGGTGACACTGTACACAGAATGGCAGTTCAGCCAAAAAATCCATGCTGTTTGCGATAAAAGCACGAAATGTGATACATGCCAAGTATACCCTATGAAGTTCCAATTCAAACAGGAAGACAACACTTTCAACATTTAAGACAATGGATGATTTTGTAACCAGTTGTTAGGCAATTCCTGCCATATCCCAGGTTCTGCCTGGCCAATTTGCATTTTTTATCAGTGTAGAGGGCACTAGTTCAGATAGGAATTCATATGCAATTATTATTTGCAACCTTGAAATGTTAGAATTACAGAAGCAGGATTTAATGAGTTTCTCAGAGATGTCTTGTTATGATTTTTAAAACAGAACACTCTGCTGTACAGAACCATCTTTCACAGACTGAAATCAAATTAGCTTTTGGACAGTTTGGAAATCCCTTAATACCAAATATATTGCAATGAGAACCTAAGTGTTTACATTTTATCACGATCACAATAACACAAACCTGGGTAAGGGGACCCCACCAAAAAAGCAAAGCAATGCAAAGCAAAGACAAATTTTTCAGAACTCCCAGTGAGTGCACCATTTTTCTCCACAATATTCTGGAACAAAGAACACTATGGGAGAAAGGAAACTGCATCAGTTTCTCAGGAAAGGATGAGCATGATGAAGTGCTACTAAGGATTTGCAACTCTTCTTCCCAAACCTGTCAGTGTTTTTTGTCCCAGATCATCCAACTAGCCTTAAAAAGGGTCCTGTTTGGTAAGGATTGTTCTTGTGAGTGTCATAAGATCATTTCGCTCTTGTTTCCATGTCCCCTGTAGCACCAGCGATCAGTACTGCCCTGTGTGGTCAGTACTTCCTGCATAACTGAATTTGAGATGAATATCTGCACTGCCATCCAAGCCTGGAAGACTTGGGTTTCTCAGTGGTCTCTTGTATCCCTGTAACTGACAGAATTTCGTGATGCGCAAGTGCTGCAGTTAACATCAGCAGCTCAAATTATTTTGAGATATAAGCTCTAAGCAATGCACATTAACTGCCTAATTAGGGGGCCATTATGCTCCATATATTACTCCAACGTGTTCACAACTCTTGTTTTCGTGTGTCATTGCCCTCAATGGACCTGGCAAATGATGAATGCTTGAATAACAACTTACAGTAATTGTGCACTTGACAATGGTGTATGTCAAGCAGCTTGTTCAAGGCATCATACTATATTAATGGAAGGTCATTAACAGCTTGTGTGTGTGTGTGTGTGTGTGTTTCCGCCTGTGTGTTTATCCTTATGTTGTAGTTATGTCTAACAACAAGCACTGCCTTCAAGACCCTGTTTCCAGAGCCAGTGTGGCATGGTAGTTAGAGTGTTGGACTGGGGACTGGGGAAATCTGGGTTCTAGTCCCTGCTCTTCTGCACAAGAATAAAAAAGGCAGGGTACTAATTACAATGGGAAGATTAGGCTGTTGATGGTGAATAACAGGTTATAGATATTGTATTCAGAAAAGTTATGAGAGAGGCTCATCTCCACAGATGTAGAACAAACTGCTCAGTGCTTGCACCCCTAAGGGTGCAATTCTGCGCTTAGATACTGGATGTAAATCCCATTGATTCAATATGGCTCACTCTTGAACTCACAAGCATATTTATTTATTACACTTATATGCTACCCCATAGCTCACAGCCTGTCTTTAAGAATAGCCTTAAAGGGTAAGACTGGGATTACAGGTATTCAGTTTTAAAGCCCTTTAAACTCAGTGGGGCTTGCTTCTGCATCAACAAGGAGAAGACTGCATTGTTAAATGAACAGGTGTCTTGCTGTGCAGTTTTCTCTGTGGTGTGCCCTTGATGCTCATACACCTCTGAACTTATGAGCATCCTATGCAGAGCGAGAGGTGATCTCCAGCTCCTCTCACCTCCCATTCTGTATTTTCACTAGAGAGGTTTGCTTTCGGCCATGTAGTGGGTACTCGGTGGGGAAGGGAAGCAGGTTGCAGAGAACAACAAATCACATCCTCATCTCTGCAGCCTCCTCCCCTCCCAACCCACTGGAATGCCCTTTTCTTGAGACAGGTTCCTGACCTTGGAGAGACAACCAGTGCAGTTCTTTCTGCAGCAGCTTCAGTGATGGGAGAGGAGTTGGAGCACAGATTTCTAGCACATAAAAATGAGTGCAAGCAGGTCTAAATGCACCATTTAGGGCTTCTCTGCACAAGGGCTTTAACCTGTTCTATTACCAAGTTCATTTGTTTGTTTACTATATTTATATCCTGCCTTAATTTCCCTTCGAAGGAACTTAAGCCTCTTCTAATCTTATCCTTACAACAACAACCTGGTGAGGTAGGTTGGGTTGACAGTCTGCAGCGGACACAAAGTCACCCACTGAGCTCCCTGACTGAGTGGGGACTTGAACCCAGAGCTCCCAGCTCCCCAGTCCCACACTAGGCCACTCTGGCCTCTGCTCCAGGTTATTGCATAGAAACATAGAAACAGAGTGAGTCAGAAGGGGTCTCCCGGCCATCTAGTCTGACCTCTGGCACCAGCCAGCTCCGCTCACGACATGCCCACCATGTGCATTCCAGCCTATCTTTGAACACCCTCACCGATGGGGCCTCAACAACCTCTCATGGAAGCCCATTCCACGCCCCCAGGGTCCTGACTGTCAGGAAGTGCTTCCTGGCATCCAAATGGAACCTTGGCTCCCTGAGCTTTGCTCTGTTGGAGCGTGTCCTGCCTTCCTCTGCAGGGGAGAACAGGTCTCTACCCATCTCCATGTGACATCCCCTCACATACCTGTATGTCGCCAACATATCCCCTCTGAGTCTATAGAAAGCAAAAGGGGGAAAAAGCAGCCTGGAAATAATTGAAAAGTTCAGGAGAGACCCAGGAGGATGGCAACATCATGGAAAGCTCCCCCAAACCACTTTGAGTAAGAAATTATGGATGGTCAATGCATGCCTTGCGTAGAGAAGCTGCCAACATTGGTTAGGGGAGGGGAAAGAAAAATGAGGAGGAGAAAGATGGGAGAATGGAAGGCAGATAGAGGAGAAGGAGCCAAGTGGGTGCGAAGGCAAGAAGGAAAACCCAGTAGACCCACTCAAGGATACTGAAGTGCGACGACAATGGGAGGCACCCCCATGGAAGAGTGCATGGCAAGGGAAGGGCTAGAACAGAGCAGAACACAAGCTTTTGCCAAGCCACTCTTAAGAAGACGTACCTTCTTTGCGAAGTCAGGTAAGCCTGAGGGTGCGCTCTAGGGGAGAAAAGCAGGTGATGCATGTCCCCAACCTGGTCATCTGCACTTGGGCCCTAGAAGTCTGGAAGCACTACAGGGACTAAGGACATGCATTTGCCAAGAAAGATAGAGAACAATGGAGCCTTGATGTTGAAAGAAAACTTTCAGGATAGAAAGGACAGAAAACTGGAGGGATTTTCACCTAGAGTTAGTTCAGGCTCTCTCCTAGAGCCAGCGAATGCCTCCTCTTAGCCCTAGACTGTGGTTGATCCAAACTGGAGGCTATCATGCCAACACAATTGATGTTGTTGCCACTTGCACAGAACTCCTCCGGAAAAGTGAATTTCCTTAAAGAAAAGGGTGAGGCCTGTCTCGGAGGAAATGTGGAGGATTTCTTATCCCAGTAGAAGAATTCAGTGAAATCATCATCCGGATTTCTTTACATTCAAATAGGATCGAGAATTTTGTTGCAAAATTAAAGCCTCACATGTATTCTCCAGTGCGGTTGCATTTTAAATAGAAACCATGGTGGCTAGAGCTTTCAAGGTCCACTAACATCCCCTAACTCCACCCAGCACCCCAACGCACAATCATGTTTTTGCACATGGTTTTCAGTTTAAGAGGTGATCGTTTTTCAAGTCGCCACTGGCTGAGTGGGGTTGTAATTGTAACAATTGTGAATGTATCATGAGCCTGAGAAGAGAACACCATGAACTTGGCCTGTGAGAAAAGAAAAAAGGAAGACAGACAGCTGTTTCAACTGATTGCTGACTCCGTGAATGACAATGAGGGCATCCATGGAAATTGCTCTGAATCAAACATACACTAGAAAGATGCAGGTTCACCTGTAGTGTAGAGATATCTGAACTCTAAGGTTCAGTTGGAATGGAAGATGTCAACACAATTGCTCCATCCTTCTATTTTTCAATGGTGTGGATTCATGTCTTGCAATGTTCTCAGAATGCCTGAGAACTGATGAATGGATTTCATCGTTATTCAGGTCAAAAGGCCATTACACAATAAAATGCCTACTCTATACAGTATTTTACCTCCGACAGTGAAAACACTCCATTCAGCTGCATATGCCAGTTTAATAAATGTGGACAATAAATTCTGGAAAGGATAGAAATTTCCTTAAAGCCACAGAAATATGCGATAACTTTCCCCCCTCTCAAAATTGCAAGATGGGGGGCAGATTTTAATTAATATGTGGCCTTTTGTCATTTAAATGTTTTAGGTCTCAGCAGACAAACCTTTGGAATGCAAAAATTATGCATGTATACGAAAACATGCTGATAGCAGAACACATGTACGATTTCAAACATTCTGTTCTTTTAATTTTAATGACTGGGTCATAATTTCAGTTTAAGGGCAATACTGTCCCCCTTCCCTTTATCCTCCTCCCAAATGTCTCCAAAAGCCAAGCACAATTTCTGCTGACTAAACATGCCTTGGATGAGCTTTTTAAATGACAAATTACAGCACCGTTGCATGCCGAGAGAGAACTCATTAAAGCTGGTGTGCAGTCAGTCAGTTTGAAAAGGTGGCAGTATTTGCTCACACAAAATGTTCGCAGCAGAAGCGAGTCTGCAAGGAAGCCAAGGAAAAACGAGCTGCATCGTATCTGCTACATGGGTCCAAAACTGGTATCTTGGACTAGAAATCCCATCTCCCCCAAAGCCCTAACTTTGGTGCACTTTCCCATCTTACCTCAAATGTTTTAATAAAATAAATAAATAAAATCTATTCTGCCTCATTATTTTCACTGCACACTGCCACATCCTTCCATGTTCCCATTCCATCAGGGATCATGTAGTGCATTGGGAGACCAGTGCTGATTCCATGACAACATTATAATGAGCACAAGGACAAGCAAGTCCTTTCTGTCTCAGGATTATCCTCCAAAACTTTACTTCTTTGTATGCGGGGAGGAAATTTTGCTTGTGAAACTCATTCTTTCCTTGCCTATAAAGAAGGGGAGCTGAGCCAGAGAAAAAGGTAATGCCCAAAGCCATCTGAAATTTCCATGAGGGGTGGGTTTTTAAGCAAAGACTTGTGCATCTTTGCATCAAGAAGGAATTATATTTCCCAATTTAACTTCTAGCTTTAATTGCATTTATTTGGAACATCTGTATGCAGCTCTTTATCCAATAGATTTCTGGCCAGTAATAGTAAATATCTCACCCAACACTGGACAGATTCGTGAAGGAGGAGGCTATCGGTGGATACTAGCCTTGCTGGCTGTGTGCTCACTCCTTTAACAGAGGTGGCCTGCCTGCATGCACCCACTGCTGCGGAGCTTGGGCAGGAGGAGGTCCTGCACCCATCCTGCTTGCAGGATCCTGTGGGCAGTTGGTTTGCCACTATGTGCACCGAGTGCTGGACTAGATGGCCCTTGGGTCTGATCCAGCAGGGCTTTTCTTATGTCCTTGTGTTCTTAAATATTCAAACAGATGATCTATAACCTTCCTTGACCCAGTACTCTCAAGATGTTTTGGAATGCAACTTCTATTAGCCCCTGCCAATAAGAAGGGACTCTGAGAACGGGAGTTCAACATGGAATAATGGGCTCAGGTTACATGAAGCCAGGTTCTGGCTGGACATTGGTGGTGGCAACTTCCTGACTGTTAGAGCAGTACAGTGATGGAGCCCATGACCGAAGGAGTTTGTGGGCTCTCACACTGGAGGCATGCAAGCAGCAGTTGGACAGCTGCCTTCATCTATCTATAATATGATATGGTATCTCCTATTAGGGCTGCTTTAATTAGAGTCCTGCATTGAGCAGGGACTTGGGCTCAATGGCCTTATAGGTCCTCCTCCAACTTAATCAATCAATCAATCAATCAATCAATTATTCTCCCTTTCAAGGAACACAAGGTGGCTAACATAATTCTTCTGCTCCCCTCAATCTTATTATCAGGACAACAACCCTGTGAGGTAGCTTGGACTGAGAGTCTGTGACTGGCCCAGAGATACCCAGTTGACGACATGGCTGAGCAGGGGCTGGAACCCAGATCGCCTGAGTCCCAGTCCCATACTCAACCCCTATGCCATGCCGACTCTCTACCATTCTGTGATTATTCTGTGGTCCCATCATCTAGATGGTAGCAGGTTAGAGAAAGTTGATATACACTGCCTGCTAGTATGTTTTATACAAATTATATATCAGAGTCATCTTTTGTATTTGCATTTTTCAAAATCTGCATAGGACTTAAGATTTTGGAATCATCATATTTGGAACACTAATGGATAATATTATTTTGAAGACTTGCCATGGTAGACACTGCCCTTATATTCCTAATAGTTTGTACAACTGATATGAAAGAATTTGACTTATGTGAACTGTTCCATGTATTTTTATGCAGGGCCAGGCTGTCCACATACAGCTTTTCAAACTGTTCTTCAAAAGTTCTGCTGGTTGAATGAGCAACGTGGGCAATTGGATTTGGTTACACTTGTACATTCAGATAAAGAATGGCTGATTTCCACATTTAATCAGTGCATCTTCCCCTTGTGAAAAACTGCATTATCTAGTACTGAAACTGTGGATGGTTCAAGGAGATCAGTAGTGTCCTTTCACCTTTCTTACTGAAATTATGCTAAAATTACTGGGATATTTTAAAGTAGTAACATCGCTGCTGAAGCAGAAGGTTCTGGAATCAGAAACAACATTTAAACATATTGTCTGTGTTGGGAGGCAGTTGAAAGAAATGCAAAATAGTACTATTTTCAACAACACTCTTGTAGCAGCCAAGAAAACATGTGAATCTGTTGACAATGAAGCATCATCAAAACATAGATTTATGCAGTTGGAAGGGGCTTAGCAGGCCATTGGGTCCAACTGCTTGCTCAGTGCAGAACTCATCTCTCATCCAGATTCCAACCAGGCCTGACGCTGCTTAACTTCCAAGGAAAGCTGATTGTAATAAAGTCAGAGTATGGATAAGTCAGATTCCATGGCAAAATACCCAGCAGGAAGAGGAGTCCAAGAAGTGTGTCAAGGGGGAATTTTATTAGATCTGCAGAAAATTGGATGGGATGACTAATACATTAGAAGAGAGAAACAAAAATCAAATGATCTTGATAGGTTAAACAACTATGCAGAAAATAACAGCATGGAATTTAACTGAGATGAGTGCAAAGTTCTTCATTTAGAAAAAATAAAATGCACATGTGTGCAAAGGGAAATTCTTGGCTTGGCATTAGTGCATGTAAAAAGATCCTGCTGTTGAAGCTGAATATGAGTCAGCTGTATGATGCTGCTGCAAAAGAGGCAGACAAAATTTTAGATTGCATCAGCAGGGGTATATTTTCAAAATAATAGGAAACGATAGTTCTACTCCATTTTTTGCTGGTAAAACCTCACTTCAAATACTGTATCCCATTGTGGATGCTGCACTGGAATGAGTTCAGAGAAGGGGAAAAAGATTCAGTTGCCATACTTTGGACACATCATGAGAAGGCAAGAGAGAAGACAATCATGTCTTCTGGAGAAGACCATTATGTAAGGGAAACTGGAAGGCAGAAGATGAAAGGGAAGAACTGTGATCTCTTCTCTATCATCCAAGAACGTAGGACATGAAATCATAGGCTTAAGTCACAGGAAGGTAGATCTCAGTTGAACAGCCATGGGGCAGTGGAGATGGGGAGACTTCCTAAGGATCAGAACAGTGGAACAAACAGCCTATGGAGATGGTGGATTGTTTGCCAGAGGCACTCAAGCAAATACTGAAAGCCATCAGAAATGCTTTAAACTAGATTCTTTCACTGAGCAGAGGATTGGATTTGATACAACACTATATGGTAAGAATATTCCAGTCGTAGCTTGTTCCTGATATTTTACTAGTGGGTTATTCTTGATTGCCCCCTTTTTCTTAATTGGTAGGAAGAACTCTATTGTTAAGGTTGCTTAGTGAACATGTTTGCATATGAATAAATTACAATCCGGCTGCAAAAATAAAAGCTGAATAAAAGCAGCTTACTACTTTCTATTTAAAAGGTATACCAATCAGCAAAAACTACTCCGTTTTCCGCTATAGATTTTCGGACTGGCTGCATGACAGGCAGAGATAAAATCAGGTTTATTAATGAGTATCTATTAAATAGAAATGTCCAGCTAGTCAGTACGCCCTGTCAAATGACCCTTTATGAGACATAAAGTTATGTTACATTCACACACTACAGTTTGGAAAGCTCCCTTGGAATATTTTCTTCCACTGCCTCCATGCTGGTCCACTGGGGTCATTATAGGGGTCCCTCTTGTCTCACATAATCAAAACTTGGGGTATTTTTTCCATTTCCTCTGGAATTTCAAGAACTACAGCTAAGACCTACAGTAACCCCCCAGGTAGTGAGGTGATAATTCCAGACCACATTGCTCTTGAGAACGCATACTTCTGTCATTTGATTTATGCCCAGTGAGCTCATTCATGAAGACATGTTAGCCATTAAACCTCTTCACATGTTCATTCTTCATTCCATGGCAAGTGAACACAATCCAAACCTACTCCTTCCATTATTGCATCCCCTGCCCTGCATGAGTGGAGGATAACCATCTTCCAATACCCGTGTGATTAGAAACCCCGATTTTCAAAGTTTTCTTCATCACATGAAGGCTCTTCTAAGATGCAAGAGGCCCCCTTCTTTAGACTGCTGCCTTCCCCAGGTAGAGAATGACATGAAGCAATAAGGAACAAGGTGGGGTTGAATACATCCTCCCCAGGTATATTTAGCCTATTCGGGTCTAACATGCCTGAGATGGGCTACTTATTTAATTACTCTCTGGCTACTTAGAAATCAGTAACAGTTGCATTTGAACGTCAGACACATCTGGAAAAAAATGCATCAACAGGTGACTGGAGAGAAAAATATTTCTTCCATGGGGTTTCATTCGCACATCTACAAACTAGTGTTTGATTGATAATCGGTACATCTGGAGTTGCAAGGAAATCCCCCACCCTTTTCAATCTCAAATTGGTCAGTAACCACTTGCTCTTTAAGCACATGGCCAACATGAATCTAGTTTCTGGTTGAGCAAGATTGTGCTATAGGTTATAAAGACCAGGATTTGGGCTCTGGGAAAGGAACTGGATCTGGACCTGCCAGGCTTGCAGGAAGATTAATTATTCCTTGTCTGATTGGTTCCTTTCAAATTCATGATTCACTGCAAGCCCGGAGGAGGTGGTGTTTAATGGAAATGCAGGAAAATGCTCCTCATGTGTGATTGGTCAGCCCAAGGAGATACAGAATGACAGCAATTCTGAGAACCAACTAGCAGCTCCAGGTAGTCATCAGGGGTGGACTCTGGGGATGAAACTGAGAGGGAGAGTTCCCTTGCCACTCTGCTCATGGGCCACTAATAGTTTTGGTTATTGAATCACTGACTGCCCTCTGTATCCTACCTATTTCCAATGCTCTTCTGTATCTTCATTGCTTCGGACAATGTTTCGCCCACAGTTGACAGTGTTGGGAAGGCATTTTACCCACTGGTGTAATGATACTTTGTTGTGTAATGAGAGGTTTGCAGAATTATTGGTGCAATCATTGCATTGTTCTGCTACTCCCACGGCAATGCATGTGAAAGTCTGCAATGTTTCAGGAGCTGGAGAAATTGGACTGGATCCATTTGAAGGCAGCTGGGGCATCCTGCTCTCCAAAAAGGGGTCCATTAAAAGGATCCTTGGCTGGCTTTCAGCATACCAGCCCAGCCTGGGCACTCCACCATTGGGCCTCCACCATTCATCCAGGTTGCAGGATGGACTCATACTTCCAGTCCACACCATGTGAGCCCAAGTCTCCCACTGCTACCAAGATTTAAAATCAAAATTGAAAAGCAACATGATAAACTTTGCAATTTTAAAAAGTCCACCAGGAATTATGAAATTATATACTAAGATTAAGTTAGAATTTTATTTGGGTTCCTTTGTTTCATGAGCTAACACCTATTAGGACTGTACCACTTTTGTACCTATCTACACAGTATATATGAATCCTAAGGTTTCTTTAGATTTAATGCATAGCCTCATCACACCTAAACACTATGCATATGTGCATATATATGGTGACAACTGACATGCAAAATATCACTTGCACATGTGTGTGGATCAACTACGTGCTTAAAATTTGTTCATGTAAGTAATCCCACTATTCAATGTATAAATTCAACTTTCAGATTTGGAAATAGCATTGCCCTAAAAAATATACCACGATTTTTTTCCTCTCATCTACACCTTAGGAAACAACACCATGAGGCCACTACTGAAATGAAGTTGTTCCCAAAACTATGCTCAGGATTCTTATCTGAACATTTTTATTTCTCAAACATCCATGGAATCTCTGATTATCTGACATCCTATAATATTTTATTCTGGTATGCAATACTTGATGACATTTGATAGTTGACATTAATCTGTGCTGCATACAGATCGAATACAGATGTGATGAGATTGCATTTGATGGCCGCAACCAAACAGAGAAATGAATTTTTCCAAAAGCTGTTCACCAAAAGGAGGCAAAGAAACACATATGGTGAATATAAAAGTTTGGCATTTCTGTGAGAACAATATCTGTTACACTGAAATGAAATAAAGGACTATCGTCCTATGCAGTGACATGTTTAATACAAGTTTATACTTAGCCCTGCATTCGTGGCCAAAAGAGCAGAGTAACATGCAATGGCATTTGATACATAAAGAAACATAGAAACAGAGCAAGTCAGAAGGGGTCTCCCGGGCCATCCAGTCTGACCTCCGGCACCAGCCGGCTCTGCTCACGACATGCGCACCATGTGCATGTCCATCCTATCTTTGAACACCCTCACCGATGGGGCCTCAACGACCTCTCTTGGAAGCCCATTCCACACCCTCGGGGTCCTAACTGTCAGGAAGTGCTTCCTGGCATCTAAATGGAAGCTTGGTTCCCTGAGCTTCGCTCCATTGGAGCACGTCCTGCCTTCCTCTGCAGGGGAGAACAGGTCTCTACCCATCTCCATGTGACATCCCCTCACATACCTGTATGCCGCCAACATATCCCCACTGAATCTCCTCTTCCCCAGGCTGAAGAGACCCATTTCCCTCAGTCTCACCTCATACCCCATCCCCTGCAAACCAGCCACCAACCTTGTGGCCCTACACTGCACTGACTCTAACCTGGCTATATCCTTTCTGTAAAGAGGGGCCCCAAACTGAGCGCAATACTCCAGTTGTGGGCGCACCAGAGTCATATAGAGTGGTAGTAATACCTCTCTCAATCTAGAAGCCACACTTATGGCTATGCAACCAAGGGTGGCGTTTGCCCTCTTGACCACCGCATCACACTGCTGACTCATGTTTATCCTGCAGTCAACCAGTAACCTGAGGTCCCTTTCACAAGTGCTGCTCTCCAGCCACTTGTCCCCCAACCTGTACTTATGACAGCTATTCCTATGCCTTAAGTGCAAGTCCTTGCACTTATCCACATTGAAAGCCATCCTGTTGTCTCCTGCCCACTTCCATAGTCTGTCCAGATCCTTTTGGATCTGGAGTACCTGCTCCTCAGTTGTGGCCACTGCTCCAGTTTTAGTGTCGTCTGCGCATTTGATCAGCAGACTGTTCACCCCTTCTTCCATGTCATTGATGAAAAGATTAAACAGGATCGGCCCCAGGACAGAGCCCTGGGGGACCCCACTTGTCACTGCCCACCATCCCGATGATTCCCCACAAATGTTACCCTCTGCTTTCAGTCAGTCAACCATGTCCTAATCCACTGGACAGTGCTTTGGTGTATCCCAAAACTCCTCAGTTTCTCCACCAGGATATCATGGGGCTGAAATCCAGGTATACAACATCCACTGCATCCCCTCCATCTAGCCATCTTGAAACCTTGTCATAGAATTCCACAAGGTTTGTCTGGCAGGACTTGTTTTTGCAGAAGCCGTGTTGTGTGGCTGCCAGTCTCCCTTCCCTATCTAGCATCACTAGATCTCTCTCTATTATGAGCCTTTCCATTGTTTTCCTACAATGGACATAAGGCTAACAGGTTTGTAATTCCCCATGTCCCTTCTAATACCCTTCTGGAGAATTGGGACCACTGATGCCATCCTCCAGTCCTCTGGAACTTCACCCGTTCTCCAGGAGGCCTCAAAAATGGAGGCCAGCGGGCGTGAGAGAAACCCTGCCAACTGTCTGAGTACTCTCGGGTGTAACCCGTCAGGGCCTGATGTCTTTGTAATGTCCAATGCCTTGAGGAGCCCCTCAACTTCAAGGGGGGTGACTCTAATTTGTGCCCCTAAGTCCCCAGCCTCATCTAATCTCCTATGAGGATCTCCCCCGTCCTGCTTTGGGGAGAACACAGACGCAGAAGAGTCATTTAGCATCTGTGCCTGTTCCCTCATATCAGTCACTGGATCTCCTTCCTCCTTATTTAGTGGTCCCACCACTTGTCTCCCCTTCCTCTTCCTATTTACATGCTGAAAGAAGCCCTTTTTGTTGCTCTTGATATTCTTGGCAAGTCTCAGCTCGTAATCAGCCTTAGCCTTGCGAAGAATCCTTCTGCAATGGGCCTCCTCCTCCCGGTATACCCTTTTGTCTATTTGCCCCAGTACCCATTTCCTATGGAGGTTCCTCTTTCGTCTAATCCATCTAACCACCTCCTTTTGCATCCATGGCGGTACTCTCCTCCGCCTCCCCACCTTACTAACTAGAGGCATCGTCAAGGCTTGAGTCTCCAAATCCTCCCCTGCTGGCCTTCTCCTCCTGTGGGTGACATGCCTCCATGTCTCCTTGGCTGCTCCTCCTGTGGCCTCTCCCTCAACCCTCTGTCCAGAGGGGGGCTGCCCCCCGGGGGCCTGGAGAGCTCTCTCGGCCCTCAGGCACCTCACCTCCTCCTCTAGCAGGACCACCAGCTTGCACCTGGGGGAGAAGGGTGAACATGTTGCAGCTGTCGCAGCGGACAGCAACGCCCATGACTCCCGCCAAGGCCATCTCCTGGTCTGCCATTGGGATCCCTTTCGAGACCTTAGCTTGGTTCCCTGCCTTGTCTGTCCTGCAGTTCCCCTCACTCGCCCAGTTCTCCCAGACAAAAACCCACACAAGGATAAAATAAAATTTAAATTGGAGGAAAAACAAAGGAAAACAAAGCAAAGCACAAAACAGAACAGCACAAAACAAAAGAAAAGAAAAGAAAGAAAAGCAGTGCAATAAAAAAAAACAATAAAACAAAACAAACTAACAAAAAACCCCTCAGCCTTCCAGGGAAGGGAGTCCGCAGGCATGGACTTCCAATACATTTTATTGGTGATTGAAAGTCCGTGGCATTTTGTATTTTACTATATTTGATACTGGACACTAATTGGTGTCTTGAGCTGATAACATTTGAGCATAATATGCAATGGCAAGAGTGTTAGCTGGTTAATGCATGCCAACATCCAAAGCCATTTGGATGTTGCGTTTCTCACATTCAGAATGTGACTTTCCTTGTAATGTTCAATTTTACATTCCAAGTGTGATTGACCAAACCAGAGTTTTGGACATTGGAACATAATGTTTGCCACTCAGCCCATGACCATTCTAAAGGGAGGGAGCGGCACTTGCTATTTAAAGACAAAGAGCTTCCTATTTCCTTTTTTGCTTTTAAGCTGGGAATTCTAGCCCGGCTTACCTGGAAGTAAGTCTCATTGAATTCAGAGGGGCTTACTTCTGAGAAGGAGACATAGCTAAGATTGCACTACAAAGCACTTGCTTCTGCAGCAGCATGACTCTGAAGTGGAATCAAAAACGAGGATGCTTTGCCCATGCCTCTGTGACGATCTGCAAAGACAGACAGATTTGGATGAAAACACCGGGAATCTGCAGAGTCATGTTTTCTCCTTTGCTGAAAAGTATGCATTCTGGAACTGCAGCAGGCAGGGCAGGGCAGGGCAACAGGAGCCCCATGCTTTCAGGTCGACTTTCGACAGCTTGGCCCGCGTTCACGCAGCTCGGGGCAAATCGACCCCGCACCCCGTGCTGCAAACGCCGTGGAACCCGCGGCGGCCGGCGAGAAGTGTCAGATCCGGTCCTTTTTTTTAGCAATGCAAAGAGGCGATCGGATCTCCCCTTGCAACCCTTATTTGACAATGCAGGGCGCAGCTCCACCCTCACCCCTACGGGCTTTTCCCCTTGGGGTCCAGGAGGGCTTTATTTTCCCATCTACACCCCCCCCCCTCCAGCGCCCCTTACTCGTGCGTTTCTGAAACTACAGTGCAGGCTTTTGCATGCATACCGGAGAAAATTAGCAGGGCTTTCACTTCTGAGTCAGCAACGTGCGTGCGTTTGGGATGCCAGGAAGCCAAGTGGATTATTTTGCTTGCTTGCCTGCTTGCTGTCAGGCACCCAGACAAGCCGTGTGTGTGGAGTGGGCGGCTATGTCACTGAGGATGGAAAAGAGCAGTGGGGAATTCACTCTAGAGGACCCCCATCCCCAGCCAGGAGGCGTATATGGAGAATTGCAGTCTGGAAGGCCGTTCCGAAAGAGCCGAGCTAAGACTCTTGCCGTAGGAAAAGGGGACTGCGATGGTCTGCTTAGGTTGGCGGCAGGCACGACGCAGGCCGGTCCGTTTCACGAGGAGCCGAAAGAACGCAGACACGCCCCCCCCCC
>NW_025335854.1:2696578-2790177 GCF_004798865.1 Varanus komodoensis
GGGGGCCAAGAGGCTGTGTGCGAAAGAGAGAGAAAGGAGGCGAGTACGGAGCTTCTTTATTAACCTGAGAAGAAGGTAACGGGCAGTATGCGTTGGAGAGGGAGGTGTTATGCACAGCCCGGCAAAAGCCAGGGAGACGACTCCGAAGGGGGGGTCCCTGCCCACCCACCCACCCAACCCTCCTCTTATTGGATCCTCCGCACCCTCCCAGCTCCCTAAATCAGCCCCGCCACTATATCTGTCAGGATGAGTCCAGCCTTCCTGCTTAGCGCTCTCCGGGCTCCGCCGCCTCCGCTCCAGCACGAAACGCGGCCGGCGCTCGCGCGGGGGGCCGTGCGCGCGCGCTCCGCCAGGCAGCCCCGGCTTGCCGCCTCTCTCCTCCGCTGACTCCGCAGCGCCCGCCGAGCGGCACCGCCGCGCCGGCCGCGCCGCCCTCGCCTCCTCCCCTCCCCTCCCTCCCCGTCCCGCGTGCGCGGAGCAGCAGCCTGGCGTTGGCGCCGTCCCGATTCTCTGCCCGGCTGCCGCGGGGCTCCCGGGGTCTCTCTTCTGTGCCTCGTCGCCCGCGCGTGCCCGCGCGCCCTCCCGCCCGCGCACACAGACTCGCGCGCCCGAGCGCACCCCGCGAGGGCGCGCGCGCACGTCCGCGCGGTTTCCCGGGGAGCGTCGCTGCTGCTACTCGGGGGCTGCCCTGCCGCCAAGGGACCGCTGCCCCTCCCGCCGCGCCGCGCCGCGCCGCGCACGCCGCTCGCCCAGCCCTCGCAGCGGGACCAGCTTCGCCCCTCGGAAGCTCCTCCAGCCCTTGGGAACTATCATGGGATGTCCGCTGGGCTTGTGGGACAGCTTGCTTCCCAGGCACCTCGCCTCCTGAAATTCTGCACGGTGAGTACCTGGATCCGAAGGCGCCCGCTTGCAAAAGTCTCCGTCACCCGCACCGTGGCGACTGGTTCGCGGTTGCCCATCTAATTCGCTTTCTCTGATACTTTTCTTTTGGGCGGGTGCGCGGGAGGGAGGGGGGGCGTGTGAGCAGACAAATCCATCGCTCTGCCGCGTGCTTATACATAGCAGCGTTTATTTAACAGCAATAGTAAGAATTATAGGCGCCCTGGCACTTATTTACCATTTTAAAACCCTTTTGACACCTTGGCGTGGCATTCCTTCATGGACCCCTTCTTGGCTTAGACGCACACGGGGGACGGCTCCAGAAATGTATCTCTCGAGATATGGATAGAGATATTTCAGGTAAGGGGGGCAGCGTGTCCCACATGTTAGATTTCTGCAAGAGACGTAGAAGGGGTGGTTGTGCTGGGGAAAGGAACCCCCCCCCCCCACCTGGAGGGGGCCTTTACCCCCTTGCCTCTTCTGGTGGCGTTCATGACACACACACCACCATCTCAGGCACCTCACACCTTGGTTCACGCAGAGGAGGCACCTGGAGCTCAGACTCACGTCTCTCAAGGAGACCTCTGGCTTGGTGCGTCAGGGTGGCTCAAGCTTGGGGCGCGCCTGGCCTCCGTAGGTTGAGCTGTAAGGGATCGGCGAGACGGGGGATGGCGGAGGTGCAGGAAGGGCCGGTACTGTTGACCTTTGGCGGGCGGGGGGTGGTATTCCAGGCCACTTCTTTGAGACTCAAGGGGAAAAGTCTCACCCACAGCTGAGTGCTTGGAAGGAAGGCTCGGTCTGGGGACATCTTCCTTTGCAGACACTTTCTGAGGTCTCAAAGTCCTTGAAAGAGAAGAAGGCGAGTGGGGGCGGGGGAGAAAGCAGGGCGTCCGTCCAGGGAAGGAAGCCAATCCTCGTCTCTTTCGCCTGCTTCAGTTTTCCTTCGTCCCGAGCCATCCGGACGTGCTGGCCTACCACTCCCGTCATCCCCGGCCAGCCTGCGATGGTGGGAGTTGGAGCCCCACGCGTCCAGCGGCGTTTCTGAGGGACCTGCAAGGGGTGTTTGTCTTGCCAGCGTCTTCCTCACCTGCGCGCTGTCCAACGCCCAGGATGCCTGCCCGTCCTGGGCAATTGGCTGGAACGAGCTTTCGCTGCTCGCATCTGCTTTGCACCGTCTTTCTTTCCTACACTTCCTTTTTTTTTTTTTTTTAATAAGTGCACGAAGAACTGCAGGGGCTGGAGAGACAGGAAAGCGAGAAGGGTCTTGCCATGCATGACCTGGCAGCAAGCGTGGGCTTGACCGTTCTGTGGGTGCACTCAAGACGGAGCTGGTGGGTCCGAGGAGCACGGATCCCTGTGCAAGCACATACAGTGTGAATTTTCCTGCGCCCACCTGCAAACCTCCCTTAGGAACCCGCGTGGCAATTTCCTCTCAGCCCTAAGCCTGCTGAGGGGGTGGGGGATTTTTTGGGGGAGGACGGGCGGGAATGCATCCAACCTGAGCTCGTCAGTTCCATTAGGCTGCCCCACGCGGCTGTGGTGAAGGACCAGGATGCTCAATGTGTTCTCTTAAAGGCTAAGCGCAGCGACGGCTCGGGACGCAGGCGGTGGTTCTCAAGACCGGGAAGGGAAAGCTGGCGTGTCCCTTGCCAAGTGCAGGTGGGGCCCCTTGCCTCTGCCCGAGGGCAGGCGGGGCAGCTGAGAAGAGGCAGCGCCCCCTCCCCTGCCCCGCTGCATCTCAGCCTCCTACTTGTTCGAAGTCGACTCTGTGCTTGCACTCAGATGCGGAGAGACGCTGGGTGGGGAAGGGAGTGCAGACGAGGCCCGGGAAGGGGCTGGCAGAAGATGCAGTGACAAGGGCACGACGGCGCTCCTCGGCGTGAGCTGCTCCTCTCCGCTCCTTCTCTCGGCGCGTGATTCCGCGGGGAGAGAAGGCTCCGAGGCAGCCCCGCGCTGGTCCTGCCTTCGCTGGAGCCTATCCGCGGAACTGGGGGCAGGCCGCTTCCCTCTGGCTTGGTCCGCTTGGGCTCGATGCGTTCTCACGACCACTTCAGCCGGATACTCTCGCTCCGTGCCTAACCCGGTCCTCAAACCTCGAGGCGGTGGAATCCCCGAGGCTCGCAGGAGCGCTTTTGGAGTGTACCGGTGGTGATGGGGATTAAGGACCCCCTTCTGATTACCGAATGTGTGGAATAAACCGGAGAGAAAGGCCTTCAGGCCCTTAACGGCGAGTTTCCGGAGGAACCCGGTTGACCACAGCTGGGAACAGAAACTGGACCTGAAGATGGACTGTACCCGAGCCAGCAAAGCCCTTCCCTCCAGCTCCAGCCTTTACACCTTGACTCGGAAGTAAGCCCGACTGTGTTTAACGGGGCTTAGCTAGGGTAAGTGTGGACAGCAGCTTTTTATTACCCGCCTCAATCTCTCGAGAGTCAGAAGAGTTTGATTACCCAGGGCATGCATGGCGAGGGCGGAGAGGTGCCGAGTGGATCAGAACGGGGGCTGTTTGTCTTCCTAACCTGCCTCGGAGATCTCCACGAGAAGTTCCCGCTGGCAGGGGATTCTCCGGATTAATTACACCGGAGGAGAGAGATCCCTGCTCTTCGCCTCTTCCCCCACGCCTTGCTGGTGTCCTTCCGAGCTTTCCTGCGCCCAGCTAGGAGCGAGGGAGGACGAGTCACCTTGCTCGGGCGGGCGCTGCGTGGTCGTCTGCAGCAGCGCTCTCCGCGCGCACCAAGGATGGAGAGGAGAGGAGAGCCCTAGCGTGCGCGCTCCTCTCCCCCCATCCCGTCATCACTGTTAGCGCTGGCCTTCCCCCTCCACCCCCTCAGACAGAACTTGTGTAATTAACCAAATCTCAATCGGGGCTGGTCAATTACACTTCCGAGGAGGCGGCAGCGGCTACCGCAGCAGCTGCAAGCGCGGCTCTCTCAGCTCGCGGGGATCCGAGGGAAAGAGAAACTTTGAGTGCCATCAGCTTCACTTCAGAGAACGCCAGGCGCGGGCGACCCCTTTAGGTAAGCGATTCGGCTTCGTTAGATGGTCGTCTCAAAGCTCCCCGAAGGCTGGCTGGAGCCCTGGCGTTGGCTGGGCGCACCGGCGACGGGAGGGGTGGCGTATCGGATAGAATGCGGGACTGCGGGGGGGGGGGGCAAAAGGGGGTGTGCAGGGGGTCCCCGGCGCTGGGGGAAAGAACCTGCCGGCAACAGGAGGGTGCGTTGGAGTGTCTAAAAGGGGAGTGGGAGGAGAACTTGTTGGGCTTTGCAGGTAGGAGCAGAGGCGAGGAAACATTCTCCTGCAAATCAGTGGCGAATAAATCAATGCCATTAATGCTGTCTTAATGGGCATTTGTAGGCAGCATGTGAGCTGCATGCTACATCGGCGGAAAGCCCCATCAGCCTTAATGAGCCATTTCTAGTTCAATACTGGAGGTGTGTGCATGGGGGGGGGCGGGGGGAGACACTGCAAGAAATGCAACACCAGCCAGGAAAGATGATGGGGGTCGGTGAGGGAACAGAATCAAACCCCCGAGGATCATTCAGCAGCTTGTAAGTCTTTCATTTGTGTAGCCTGGTTTGAAGAGGTGATAGAGCATAACCAAGGGAGAAGGGATGGGAACAATTCTCCTGTAAGGTGAACGATCTGAACCGGTGAGGCTGATGTCGCCTTCCTGCCTTTCTTTCCCTCCCTTCTTTCTCGCCTTCCTTCCTTTAATCAGCCGAGACTACCATGTTCATACCTGCTGCATCCTTGCATTCCGTGCTCCTGTGTGACAAGTTTTCACTAATGGAATGGCTAAGCAGGGTGGCATGAATCAGTATGTTAAGCAGAATACAGTTCAGTGGCCCAGGTACATTTTGGTGGGGTTCTTGTATGGCTTGGGCTGCTTACAATGCAGTTCAGAATAGAGTGACTTCTCCTTGCTCATGAGGTCTGGCCGCTGTTCTCGGTTCATTTAAAGAGAATGTGGAGCAGCAGGAGCCTGGGTAGTATGGGGAATAAAAGTGAGGGAAGCTGGCTGGGATGAACAGGAATGCCCGAGTGAGTGAGTAGACCCCTTTTGTGCATGATCCACCTGTGCGCAGGTGAATCCTGACAACACTGGGTATGGACTGAGGGGCAGAAAACACCTTGATTAGATGGCTGTGTGGAGCCCATGTGGTGCAGCAGTTTCAGTGGGATTCAGGAGACCTGATTCCTAAGACCCACTGAACCATTAAGTTCATTGAGTGATTGGGGGCCAGTCATTGACCACAGCCTAACTGATGCTATGAGAAAAAATGCAGCAGAGGAAGATTATTTAGGTTATCTTGGGTTCCTTGCAGAAAAAGAGGCAGAATATACATATAAAAAAATAAATAGACCTTTGGCTCTGTGGATGCTCTGTAATCCACAGGAAAGATAATTTAGGCACCCATCTATGTCCAGTTATAAGGAGAGTGGTCAAGTGCTTCTCGTCTCTTGACTAGACTTTACAGAGTGACCAAGCTACCAAATGGTTGCATGCATATTGACTGTAACGGGGAAGGGACATAGCTCATTGGCACAGCATAAACTATGGAGGGGGCAGGGGGAGACTGCCCCAAATTTAATCCCTGAGATCTCTTCATAGGGATGGGAAGGTCTTCCGTATGAAACCCTGGAGAATCACTCTTCCCCAGTGAACACTAAGTATTGGGCCCCCATCAACACAGTCAGTGGTCACAGATGTTGGAAGTTGCCATTCAACATCTGGAGAGAACAAGTTCTGCACCTGTGGTATAAATAATGCTGAACTAGGTGGACCCCTGCATGGACATGGTATAAGCCAGCTTCCAAGGTTCCTTCCGACGATACCACTTAGTAAGCATCTCACTGAAATGGAATGGCAGGAATCAGGAGAAAGAAATTCCACAGGATATGGTTTGGTGAGTGGCAAAAGTTCAGCCTCTCCCTTTTCTCCAGCCCCACCACTGCTCTGGCCTCTTCAGGCAAGGACACATACGCATTCATCTCGCTTGGTTTCCCGCACTTGTCTGCACTCATCCACACAGGCCCATTCAGTACCTTGGACAGAGGCATGCGTGAATGGATCTCATTTTACACACTGCATGAGAAGTGAGCGAAGACTGCCTGAATGTTCTATTTGTGAAATATCTGTGATGGCCCAGGCACACATAGAAGGACACCACATGATAAATATATAGGTGTAAACCAATCCTTAGGTCTAAGGAAATGTGCCCAAGTGTGGGTGCAAATGCTTCGTGGTACACTCTGCAGTAAATCACTCAACTCCTGGGTGAAAGGTCTGGGGGAGAATCAGAAATGCCGCTGCTTTGAAAATGTAATAAGCATCACATTTGACCAAGGGCAGAGAGCAGCCTTGCTAAACATTGGTTGCTCAGGATCTACAAGTGTCTCTCTTTGCTGGCATGGGTGAGAGAGAAGACCTGTGGCACCTTTCCATCTTCACATGGCTTAGGGAGTTCTCACTGGGGAGTATATGCTCTTGGAGCCAGATGGTAGCAGACTCCAGATAACTCAGAAGGCTTGAGTTGGGGTCTACGTTGCTTTTGTTCCCATGGAAGGACTGTGTTTTGCTTTGTTGTGTTTTAACCAGTTTGAGTTCCACTTTGCCTATTTGACTCAGCTATTGAGTGAGTTTTCTGTCTTACCCGAAGAAGAATATGAGAGCTTGCTTATCTGTGTAAGCCTCCATTCCAAAGTATTTTTCTGGGGCTAAGAACATTATCCAAATTAATTAAATCAAAAGGTTTCCCAGAGGCTGATTCAGCAGGAGACATCTATGAGATCTCTCATCTTTGATAGCTTTACAGGCTAGAAGGGTAGAAATTAGGTGAGGAATGGACAACATTTAGTGAAAATAGAGTGTAAGATGTTGCAGAGTTAGGTATCTTGATCATAGAGGTTGTCCTTGTGCCCATCTCCTTTCTGCTTTTCTGTGTCCCTTTCCCATGCAAATGCCATTAAGTATTAAATTGCATCCTTTGGCAAATGACTCCATCACACAACTATCCCCTCCCCAAGCCCACTTCAGTGGACTGCACCATAAAATGAAACTCCCTTCCTTGGAGAGAGGCTGGGAAAAGAATCTTTAAATTATGCAGCTTAACAAAAAACAAAACAAACAACCTTCTTTGTGTCCCCCTTGCAGCATAGGAAGGAGAAAGTGAGCCTTTGGGAAGTGTCTCACATGTAGCAGTTGCTAATCGCCCAGGCAAGTCAGTTAATGCTGCAATGCATCGAGCAGAGAGTCTGAACCCTACTGAACAAGGCTTACTGCAGAGTAAGCATGAAGCAAATTCAGTTGTACCTGAAAGATGAGTTGGTTGGATTACTATGAAGTGCCATGCAATCTAATTCTATGTATTTTTGCCTCTGAAATAAGTTCCATTGATGTCAGTGAGGCTTACTATCATGTAACTGTGCACAGAATCACAACCAATATCCTGCAACAGAAGTAACTCCCCATCCCCACTGGGGTGGCAGGGATAACATGGTGAGACTTCAGAATGTTTCTTCAGATGCAACGTGGCCCCAGAGTTCAGAAGATATCTACTGTGGTGAGCAGATTTTCAATCTGATTAAGGAGACTGAAATAGGAGGAGGAAGCTAGGATCATCCACATCCCTTCTGTGTGATACAAGCCAGGATGAATTCTTTAAAGCAAGTGGTGTACCATCTTCCAGACCTTTGGCTAGGTTTTCAATATATATTATCCCAAGAATTATTGCAGTGTATGAAGCACAGAACAGTCATCCTTCCTGCGTATTGCCTTTTTTAAAAAATGGAACTATACCGTCAGCAGGCCAACAAAACACAGGGCAGATGTAATTCTGCCCCCTGGTATGTAGAACCAGGGAGCTGATCCAACGTAGAACATGCTTTCCACTAGCATAACCATACATGGCCTAAACATGGTCTTCTGTACATGCAGAACATATATCTAAGCTTGCTTCAGAAGACAGTTTTCTCTGACCCGCAAACCTCCTGGTCATTAAAAGACATCACATGGTAAAGATCGAGCTTGCTTCATTACCGATTTGGCCCCTGCATTCTCTGGATGGTTCCAGGTTCTCTGTATTACTCACATTACCCGACAGGATGTCAATCTGTCAAAGTGAATCTCAGCACGGTGGGGTTCCTGTACACAGTCAGGATTCCCCCATAGAGGTTTGTCTATATTGCGTCCTCACTATCATGGAAGATGTCTTCTGTTGTGGTTTTGCTCCTGAGCTTCCTACTTCTTTTCTCCTGTGTTCCTTTTGTTTACTGATACTGCTGGGGGGGGGGGGGTGAGGTGATGGAAGATGGTCCTTAGCTGTGTAGCATCTCACATGAAACGTGAGTTAAGACCACCCTGTGGGTCAGAAGACCATCCCTCCTGATTTCAGCCATCAGAGGCAGACTCAAAGTCAAGGATTGACTGGGCATCTGCCAAGTGCCCACACCCCAGCAAAGCCCAGAGACAAGATCCCCTAAGGTTGCTTCTCCTCTTCACCATGACAATCGTTTGGCAAGCTTTTTACTGTGGTCCTGACAACACTGGTGGTGAGAAGGAACAGTAGATGCCACTGTCTGCTTGCTCATTGGCTTTTTGCATGCCAAGCAAATAAGTGGGATTGCTTGAAAATAGTGAGAATCAGTATCAGCTGAGAGCAGTGAGAAGGTGGCAAGGGAGCTCTGAGGATGCCTTGCCTAAGGACCTCCAAAACCTGAAGCTGGCACTGATACAGGAATGGACATTTATCGCTCCTCCTCCTCCATCATCATCATCACCATCAATCATTATTGTCATCTCAGAGTCGCAGCTGGAAGCCAGGAGAAAAGTGAGGCTGAGAAAACAGTAGGCATGCCTAAGGCTGTCAACTAGGTAAGCTCTGAGCTCTTTGCAGCAGATGACTGCCCTGCTCTACCCGTTCCTTGAATCCCAATAATCACCCCACTGAGTGGTCTTAACGAATGAGCTGTATTCTGTGCACTAGTGGCCAATGTTGTTCTTTGACTCTGTGCCATCGATCTGGAAGGATATTAACTGCTGTTTATCTTTGTTAGCAAACTAACTGGTGGTGGTTTGTTGGTGGTTTTGGTGCCTCGGTTTCTTAACACTGCAATCCTGCACACACATATTTGGCAATATGCCCTGTTGAGTTTAGTAGGACTTCAATCTGAGCAAACATGGGATCAGACTGCGCATTATATAAAACTATCTGCTCTGATTACATTATTCTGAATTGGTTTCGGCTTGTGTCATTGTATCCTAGAATGCATTAATTTACTGATGGTGTTTCTGCATGTATGGCAGTGCTGATCATGGTTAGATTAGATGATGCTTTGTTGTCCCAGGCCATAAAATTCTGTAATCTATAGTTAAAATAGAGCATTGGAACATCTGGGAAAAAACAGAGCAGTTCCAAAATATTTAGTGAACAGGTCCTCATGTTTTCTGCACCCGTCCTTCACTGTCTGTCAAAAGGGCTGCTCTTTTAAGACAATGCATTAAATAATAAAATTGGGACCCAGTGAACAAACTCTGTTATGAGATAATTTCCAGATAATAATTTTAGTTCAGAAAGGCACCAAATGCTCTGTGGACAGCATGTTCCTAAAGGAAGAAAATTGGTCTATATAACAGGAAGATCCCTTGATCTTGAGAGTACAAGATGCGTAAATTGCAGTGATATTCATCTAGTGAAGGGAACAGTCATCTTTCGCTCAGTGGCTAAGCTAGCCAAGTTTTACAGGCATTACAATTCCACAGAAGGAGTAGGAAGCCTGAACCGTTTTCTCTGAGAATCCTATTTTAACTTAGGAAACTTCTGATTTGCTGTAGCCTTTTATTACCACTTTAGCATATGCTTACTAAAATAGTGTTTCATGCTTCAGGTGTTCATTGAAGAAATGCTACAGCTCTAAGAAAAGAAATCTGAGCTAGGAGATGCGCAAATGTGCAGATGAGCCCTGTGAAGCTTCCTCTCCACTTTTCTGTGTGCTGAAGCTAGAACTGGTACAACAGAAAAGCAAGCCCAGCAATCTGTGAATCTACGAGTTGCTGATTTAGTCTTTCTTTTGCTTTTCTGATATGGGTGATCAAGTCAATTTCCATTACATTACATCGAAAGCTAAGTTTCCTTTCTTTCGCATCGACAGACCACTCTTCGGCAAAACTCTTTTATATCCAGTGTACATCCGGCAAACTATACCCAGTGGAGAAAGAGTCTCTAAGCATGCACAGAGTGGTTCATTGAACACAAACCAGAACCCTCCTTTGGAGTAATCCTGTCCCACCCCTTGAGGAGTGGCCTTCTGGAGATGGGCCACCCTCCTGGCTGTAGGCAGCCCCTCTAGCTGGTGAGCCCCTTTCTCTTGATGCTAATACATGGGGTCAAGGATCATAGCAGGCTCCTCTGGCTCCATTCCCATGTCCCCTCCTGGCTGTTCTGTCTCCTCCATCCGTACATCCAGGGCCCTCCTTTCCCGAGCTTCCTCCTCCCCATCTGAAGAGCCTGTATCACTCCATCCCTGAAATGCACACCAAGAACAACTGCCTCTTTCATTGCTACTGAGAGTCATGCTACTGACTTTCTCCACCGCCAAATCTTGGATAGCCAACGTGATTTGTGAAGCTGGAACAGCTGTTTCCATTTGGTCAGCCTTCAATCACATTAGTCTGTCCGCGTTGATCAGATTAGAAAGCATTATGTTACCTATCTAAAGGACATTAATGCTGTATTTTCTTGTTGTAGTTAACGAATGTTAGTTTGCTCCACCCTCAGTGGAAGTCTGGGAGGAAATCAAGATGCAGCTTTCTTTTTTTATGTTGCTTTTTGTTCTGCATTTCAAAATGCGTCTTTTGTTTTGCTCTGCTTCAAAGGGAGGGGAAATAAAATATTCTGAAAATACTGGTAGATGTTCTGTGGCTTGCATCTGTCTGTCTGTCTGTCTGTCTGTCTATCATCTATCTATCTACCATCTGTCTGTGAAAATGAACCCTTGAAATGTATCAGTCGGGATTGATAGCACAGATCTATCCATGCCAGTGCTCCATATCTGTCACCTCTAGGACCATTTTTCCCCCAGCTGGTGACCTTCAGACATTTTGGACAGCATTAACTGTAAGTATTGTCTTACTGTCTGGAATTGATGGGAGCTGTAGCCTCAAACATCTGAAAGCACCAGCCTGAGGAAAGTTGCTGTAGGGTGATGAAGAAAATAGAAGCAAGGAAGAGGCTGTACCTATAGAAGCACTCTTAATTCTCAGCATCTGTGGTCAGCAGTTTTAGTCCTACTTCAGTGGTGTACCTGAATGACCTCTTTATTTTATCTCCCGTAAATCAATACTTGTCATTCATTCTTTTGGAGAAAATAAAGACTGCACTTGCAGATATTTTGGTACCGAGAGAGAGGGAAAGAGAGGGAGAGCTTATATCCTTCCATTACAGCTCTTGCTGACTGGCAGAGTACAATGCATCTCCAAAGATTGTACTTCCAGGAACACTGCGCACACCAGGGGAAGAAGCCCTCCTTACACGCAAGCATGCACACACACTTTGCAAGGACTTCTCTCAGATTATGGTGAAAGCTTGTAAACTTCCAGTCAGGTATCACTGGTGTAGGCATTGACTTGGTAGTAACAATAATTATACACACTTCCACAAGAATACCTTGCTGTGAAGCTGCTGAGGGACATATTTCCTAAGAGACAGCCTTCAGCACACCTGGACTGATGCATCGGCCATTTTGTCAAAGTACGCCCTCCAAGCCCGTTTAGCACTTAACCTTTTGTTTTATGATCACTAAATACATCTATTTCATGGTGTAATTATCTGGAGTCAATTATTATTTTATTATTATTACTAGAGGTACAACATAGATGAAAACCTTTGCTCACTGCATGTGTTAGAAACATCTGAGAAGTCAAATCAAGACATAATGTTGAGAGTCCATTGTTATTGCATTGTATTGCCTGGCAGACTTTCTATTCCAACTTCGTAGGGATGTCTGAGGGACTTTCGGGTGCAGGGGAAAGAGCTTTGGATTGAGGATGGCTGAGTTCAAATCCCTGTCATTCAGCCACTGAAAACAACAGCCCTATATTCATCTCTTCTTTCTTCTAGTCCCGTCTTAATACAGGACAACTGAGCCTCCTTTAGCCTGAAGACTAAATTCAATGTTGAGCAAACTCTCAGGGGCTGTACTCCAATAGTGGGTGGGGCTGAAGTTGAAATGGGGCGAATCAGCCCACTGAGAGCCAGTGTGGTATGGAGGTGAAGAGCATGAGTCTGGGACTCAGGCAGCCTGGGTTCTAGTTCCTGCTCAGCCATGGAGCCAACTGGCTGACTTTGGACCAGGTGCAGACTCTTAGCCCAAGCTACCTCACAGGGTTGTTGTTGTGGGGATAATGTTGAGAACAGCAGGAGGAGAATGATGCAATCTACTCTGTGTTCTCTAAAAATGATATAAGGTGGGATATAAATCAAATAAATATGTTAGCACAAATCTTTAGAACACAATCCTGTGAGAGCTTTCCAGGTTCTGTCTCTGCCCCTCTGAAGTGCCACAGCTGGAATGCTTAAAGCAGGCTGAAATTCTAACTGAATGACTGAGCACGCAACACAGGGAAGCCAAGAGCCTCTGGACTGGACACACATACGCCTCTGAGTTCAAAAGCTAATGAGTACCGAGGGCTCAACTGATAGGATGTGTGTCCTTATTGACAGTAATTCAGTCTCTGGAAAGGCATTTCAATCTTTTAGAATAATGCGGGTGCAAACTGCACAAAATCTGGAAACTCTAACAATACTGAACATGTGGTGGAATACAATATAATTATACTTAAATGAAGTGCAATGAGATTGGGGAAAACAGAATGTAATACTGTCACATCACACATCTAGTATTGCTACACGTACTGGGGATATAATAAGATACAGATACCCTGTTTTCTACAGCAGACATATGTTCCCGGCATTGTCAGGCTCCTACCTGAGCCATGATGCTCAGAGGGTGGCCTTGTTAGGATAAAACATATGACTTAATGAATGATTAAATAATACATTCAAAAATACAGTTGCTGGAGGTGCAAATATTGCCTTTTCATGTGAAACACCAAGTACAGTTTTGAATTCCTTCAGTGGACCAACATTTGGTAATCAAGGGAAGCCAAAATAATTTTCAAGCTTACTACCAAGTCAATGCCTTCCCCTTGACTGGCAGCGTCTCTCTAGGATTTTGGATGGGGTTCTTTCCTTGAAGATGCCTGGGTCACAGCCTGATACTGCATTCAAACTGGTTGAAATGCCTCTGCTAAGACTTTGTTTATATCAGTGAGAGCTTTATGCTGTAGCAGGATGGTGTTTTGGGGTTTTTTGACCCACTCAAAAATAAATTTTTATATTTAAAATTTTATATTTATATTTTATATTTAAAGTATCTAAATATACTTTAGATACATGAGTGAATGTTACTGGTCTAAAGTACAGAGTTGAGTGAGGTTCCCACCTAAACACTCATTCCAAAGTCCATCTCTACTCTGAAGCCCATAGGGATTTCATAGCCCGCAAATCCACTCTCTGGGAAAACCCAGAGGGGCAGTTTAGTCAGGACTTGCTAGACCCTCATTTGAAGAGTGTGGTTGAATCTCTCAGATGAACAGGTCCCTGACACCTGGGGAATTTCACCTCAGATGAAACCACCTCGGGAATTTCAAGAGATGTTAAAGGAGCAAAATAACATTTGTAAAGGGTGTGCATGCCTTATATCCCTTATAAACATATGAAATTGCTCCTTATTATACTTGTTACAGTTTAGAATTTGAATGACAGAGATCTTCGTCAAACAGATTTCATGTTAATTCCATTCAAATATAACTTTACAGCCTGTAGTCTTTTTTTTTTTAAGCTACCAAATGAGTACTTAAGATCGGGAACTCAGATTAATTCATACCCTGCAGCATGTCATGGTATCGTTTACACATTGATTTTATCTATTACATTTCAATACTGTTTAATACCTGAAGAACTCTGAGCGGCTCACAGAAATTAAAATATTATGAAACAACATTTGCTGCATGTGCAGGAAGATATGCCTAATCATTATTGCCTGGAGGGGAACCCAGAAGTCCAGATGTCAGTCTTGACCCTGGAGAAAAGCCAAATTTGCCCCATGGCACTGAAATTTTCCATCCCTGAAAGCACATGAGGTTATTATCATGTTAGTTGAACTACACCAGCTTTGAACATTTAAAGCCCCAAAAGATCTTGCAGTTATCAGAATGTAAATAAGACCCAGAGAAGAACAAGAGCCTTTGCAAAACTGCTCTGAGAGTTCTTTTTTCTTTATTAGCTAGTCATGAATTTTCACAGGACATTTTACCAATTCCTTTAGATGTTTTCAAAATGGTGGTCCTTATTTTATTTATTTATTTATTTTATTTATTTATTAAAACATTTTTATGCCGCCCCATTCGCCGAAGCCTCAGGGCGGCTTACATCACTAAGTTAAAATAATTATAATATAAATTAAAAATATAAATATTAAATTAAAAATACAACAATACAGTATAAAATAAGCCACCCTGGCCAGATAAAATCCAATAATATTAACAGTTAAAATGCCGCTTGAATAAAAAGGTCTTCGCCTGGCGCCGAAAAACAAATAATGATGGTGCCAGGAGGACCTCTCTGGGGAGCGCATTCCATAACTTAGGCGCCACCGCAGAGAAAGCCCTCCTCCGAGTACCCACCCTCCTAATTCCTTTCACGGAATTGAGCCTGCCTTTAATTCACCATGAATGATAGACCTTTTTCTCTTCTTAGGAAAATGGTGAAGGCATCCTCATAATACAAGGTGTTCACATAATTGTGCAATAGTTTGGTCAGCGGATAGTTTTTCCAGGACTAGAGCCACGATTCATGGAACCACAATTCTCAAAGTGCCCTCATACTTCCTGACTGACTTGTGAAGAGGAGACAAACTATTTGTAGAAGAATTTGAAAACTTTGCGCATGTGGGATCTTCCCTTAAGCGAATATAGCTTCAGACCCTGGCTATAATTGGGTATCATAGAATCACAGAATAGTAGAGTCAGAAGGGGCCAAGAAGGCTGTCAAGTTCAACCCCCTGCTGGTGCTGGATGCCAGTTATACCATCCCACTTAGATAACTGTCTATTTTCCTAATGAACGGCTCTAGTGTGGAAGAGAACACAGTCTCTCTGGAAAAGTGGTTCCACTGTTGTATTGCTGTGATAGTTAGGAAGTGTATCCTTGTGTCTAGCGTGCACCTGGTGTTCTGTAGTCTGAGTTCATTCTTCCGTGTCCTACAATCTGGGATGAATGAGAGGAGGTCTTCTTCATTATTCTTTGTGACACTCTCTGAGGTATCTGTAGAGTGCTATCATGTCACCTAGTAGTCTTCTTTTCCCAAGGCTAAACAGGCCCAGTTCTTTCAGCCTCTCATCATAAGACTTATTTTCCAACCCCTGTATCATATTTTTTTGCTTTCCTCTGAAACTTCTCCAGATGATCAGCCTCCTTTTTAAACCTGGGTGCCCCAAATGGAATGCTGTACTCCAGGTGAGGGCTGACTAAGGCAGAGTAGAAGAGAATGAGTGCTCCCCTCTAACACCAGAAGAGCCACCCTGGACCAATCCAGGGTTCTATGGAGGCCGACATTCTGTTCACACAGTGACCAGCCACCTACCAACAAGAAACCCACAAGGAGGACATGGCTGCATCAGGCCTCCCCTGCCCATTTCCCTTAGCACCTGGTATAAATAGGCATGCTGACTAAATACTGGAGGTTTTCTCAGAGCCAGTCAGAGTTAGTGACCATTGATAGCCCGATTCTGCACAAATTCATCCAGTCCCCCTTTAAAACCATCCAAACTGGTGGTCAGCATCACATCTTGTGTGAGTGGATTCCACAGTTTAACTGTGTGCTCTGTGAACGATTGAATCCTTTTGTGTGTGCTGAATCTCCCACCAATCACTTTCATGGGATGACACCAGTTTCGGTTATTATGAGAGCAAAAAACTGGTTTCCACTCAATTTTGTCCAGATTTAACCTGCAGGTCTCCTTTTCTGGCTTTGATCTGCACAACTGTTTTCTAGCATTTTCACAGTGCTTGGTTCTTTTGTCTTTCAGTTTGGTTCCTTTCTTCTAGCACTCTTTTAGCAGTCTGTCTAGCTTCAGAGGAAGTTGACTCAAAAAGTCATCCCAAACAATTTTATTAAAACCAATCTGAAAGCTTATAATAACTGATATAATAACTCCTCCAATAAGGCAATCACTACCTGCCATTTCATTCATTGAGAACAGTGTTGTAAGAGCATTAAAACACCACCCACCAAAACAATATTCTTGTATTTTGATTTTAAAAACTCCTGTTATTATCTGAGCTACAATTATGAATGAAGATTCTCTCAAAGAGACAATGCTTTCTATTTTCATAGAAAATATTGTGCCATTCGAATCTACTGAGCAAAATGCTAGTGTCAGGCCTAACCACCAGCAACCCATCAAACTGAATGCATTCACCAGCCAGACACGTATATGCAGAGATGGATGAGAAATGCATCCATTTTCCTTTTTGTAAATGATCTCGTCTAAGTTATACTGACGTAAGAGAAAAATGCACACAAAAATGTGTATATAAGTGGAAGTTACAAACAGTTGTTCTAGGGAAATCTGCTTGCAAAACATACAGTACTAAGAAGAACTGGGCAGGACATGTAAAGTGTGCAAAATAATGTATATATTAGAAGTGTGCACAAACTGCATATGACTTTTTGGGCGGCATTCCAACCAAGTCTTCATAAATCAATATGGAATTAGGTCAAAATGAGCACACATTTGATAAAATGAGAAACTGACTGGAAGCATCATTGACAAATCCGTTCCTCTGTGGTGGAAACCCAATGCTATTATCTTGCTGGGGACTCTTGGTACTGTGAAAATCGGGAGATCCTTAAGCACCTGGCGGCATGCAAAGCATGGCTGTTCAGCTGCATTTGGTTTGGTGCATTGCAGGTCACAGATGCTCCAGCAGGTCTTCCTGTGTGCCCTATCATGGCTGAGTTATCAAACCTTACTTCAGTACCATCAAAAGGGTTGGCCTAAGCCAGGGGTCAGCAACCCGCAGCTCTGGAGCTGCTCCTGGCTCGTGAATCCCTCTGCTGTGGCTCCATCACTCAAAATACACGCTGGCACAGGCGCCGATCTGCCCAGGCCCCGAGTTACAAAACACCAATAGGTGATGATGAGGCACCCACTCAGGAACTCCCTGCTAGCTGGTTAAGTAAATTGCTACATTTCTCTGCTATTGTACAGGGAAAGAGTGGAACAAGCTTCCTGCAGGCTCTCATGTTACTCAGACCCTGCTGAAAAGATTCTCTTTGTCCAAATGTAATCTTCTTCTGAATGATAAAAGCTGCTCTTGGGACCTGTCACAATTCACATTACTTGACCGTTTATCCGCTAATCAGTCACTAAACAGACCTATATCTGTGACTGCCCCCCCCCATAGGCCAACCATGGATAAATTGAAGAAAAGAAAAGTTTCTGAAGAAAACCAAACGTTTTAATGATACGTGGGCAGATTCATTTGCTTTTACTGCTGACGAACTTATGGGGTTTGCTGTTTAATGCATGCAGCCCTTTAGCACTGACTTTGACTCTGCAGGAAGCTGTTCTCCTATTCAAAATATATGGAAGGAGTCCTACTAGTTTATAATGTGAGATTAAAAATAACAGTTTTTAGTGACTGAACAAGAGCTGCAGTTAAATCGTAATGAAGATACATATATAGCATAAAGGTAAAAAACAATATATGCAGTCTTATCTCCAGTTTAGATGTCAAAAGGGTTTTGCGGCTCCCGGTGTTTTCTTTTGTGTGGGAAATGGGTCCAAATGGCTCTTTGAGTGTTTAAGGTTGCCGGGTTCTTGGCCTAAGCAAAATGGCGTTAAACTTAGATTTGGGCTGAGAACATTTTAGCTACCTCTTCAGAAAACAAATTAGCATTTTTCTTTCCTGTTTGACACTAGTGAATTAGCATGCACCCAAATTTAAAAACAAAGCACCAGGAAATGAGAATGACCTGCAACGAGCTTGCTCTCTAGACTGCCTGATTGACATGACACAATTATTTCAACTGAATCAAGTTGTGTCTACTGTCATCTTGAGATGCAATTACATTCAGAGAGAATTCAGTGTTTGCACAAGGAGCTTTGAAGTCCCTCACTCTCAAGCCTATAAAAGTTAATGATTATAATGTGAATTTTAAAAGGGTTCATCTATATACAATCCTTGTATCAAGCAGTGGATTTTCCCCTTAAAATGTTCCTTCTCAATAAATAATGTAAAAAAATCCTTGTGAATTTCTTGTTTAAAAAAGGATCAGTAGCTAGATGGATTGGGCAGCAATATCTTTGCCTCTGCTGGAGATTGGTGTGTCATTTGCCAGAGTTAAAGACAGAAAATGGGAATGGCGGGATGGTGGTACGGTCATTCGCCCCTCCAATTTGCCAATCTGAAAGCACAACGATGTGACATAAAGGCTACCTTGGACTGAACAAGCCAAGTGATTGGCAGTCACCCAAGGTAAAAGATACCTAGTGAATCCTGCCAAGAATCCAAGGGGAAGGACAGAGGGCTAGTGAAGACACAGTAAAAGAAAATCCAGTAGAAAGGAAAAAAATAACACAAAAATGCTAGGATGGAAGGGAAAGAATGAAGCTGAGGTAATATAGGTAAACAGAAGCATTATGGACAGGGCCTCAAAATCTGGAGGGAAAGGACACTGGTGTCTTCCCCTACCCTAGAAGAAAAATAAAGAAACCCCAGGAAATCAAGGCTTCCCAGAACAGTTTCTAGAAGTGAAATAAGGAAAATTAGAGAAATGCCAAACTCTCCTTCCAAATTTTGCATTTGTAACTGGGATTAAAGTTTCTGGTTGATTTCTGGATATCTGTGATTCACTGTGTTCCCAAAACAGCAATTGAGTATGTGGAGGAGATGCATATATCCCTCAAAAACCTCTCTTAAGTACATAGCACTCTTTTAGCATTAAGCTTTTTGAGCTATACATCATAGAAACATAGAAACAGCAAGTCGGAAGGGGTCTCCCGGGCTATCTAGTCTGACTCCCAGCTCCAGCCGGCTCCGCTCATGACAGGCCCACCATGTGCATGTCCATCCTATAAAACAGGGCTCATCCAGGATTTGAATCCGGGACCTCTTGCCCCCTAAGTGAGAATCATACCCTTAGACCAACGAGCCAGTTAATCATGTGTGCTCAGGAACACCCACACGTAAAGCACATGCCTTTACTTAAATATTACGTACAATATCCAAAAAAGAGGTAACATTAAGGTGGGAGTAAGCAACTTTTGGCCACACAACATTTTGGCCTGCAGAGCTCATGTTCCTTCACCATTGGCCAAGCTGGCTGTGGATGAAGAAGACTGTAGGCCAAAACATCTGGTGAGGAAAGCCCAGCCAACATTGCATTATTATTAAAACTATTATATAACAACACCAAGCCATATGCATTATGGTGCGGGCAGACTGAGACATTGCACTGTACTTTGAATCAAATTTAGTAGGACTGCCAGTGGCCACATGAACAGCTTGGGGGGTTAGGCCTGAACCTCCATCTTTGATCTGTGGCATTCCTTTTGTACACCATTGTCTCTTTCACTGGTAAGCTTGCAAGACCTTACAAAAGGGTGTGCACACTTCCCATTTTATGAAGCAAAGGAAAAGTTTGAGCAAGGAACTTAGCAGCCTTATAGCAGATACTACAAGTAACTCAAATGCTAGGCTGCCTATTTTGCTCTTCTTCTCATACAAAAATTGCCACTCAGGCTTAGGCTTCTAGGATGTAAATGTGTGTAAATGATATCAAATCATGCCTCCAGAAGAGTTCACTGTTGTTGTTTTTTTGCATATGTGTTTCAAAGAGGGATATGTGAAGATTCCAATTCAGCTGTCAATATCTGACAGGTTTTTTGGATCTGGTCCCATGGATTCTGTCTCACCATCACTGTGCTGTTGTTGACTCAGTCTGGCATGAGTCAAACTGGAAGGAAGATTTTCTGTTGTGCAATTTATGCAATTTGCTTTAAAAAAAATAAGCAAGGAACATTTCAGCAAAATTTGGGCCTCCATTCTGCAGTTTGTGTGAATTTTCACATACGGTTTAATTAGTACAAATGTGTGCAAGTTGTGGAGACCCACATTTTGCACCTATCTGAAAGTAAATGTGAGAAAATTCAAGGTGGCCAGGGTAGACTGTATGCAGTGAGAAGATGGATCTTATACGTCTCAAACTAGAACAACAACCAGAATAGCAACAAAGTTTGAATGGGACGGATTAGCTCTGCTTTGCACAGTTGATGCACTTTATGCAAACTTATGCAGATCTTGGCTCTAATTTGCAGAAATAGTCCAAGCAATTTTGTAGAAGCTAAATAAAAAAAACCTGACTTATGGCCCATCTTTGGCCATCAGGTGCTGAAAGCCCATTGAACACAAATGGAACGAGTTCTCCAGTGTCATGCATCCCTAGTTTGAGAATGAAACTTGATGGATATGGGTTGACCCTACCGAAATGAGAGCAAGAGGGATCCGTGCAAAATTGCTCATGAAACAAGGGCATAGCCTCAGTCACTCAAGTCACTGTAATATATCAAATGCTCAAGAAGCACATTTTCTTTATGGATAAGTAGACACAGAAACACCCAGCATGGAACTTCATACCTCCCACTGTTGCACTTAACCCTGCTGCTGAGGAGAAGATCTGCTTTTAAATCAGAAAAATGGTTTGTCACTTCAGGAGTGGGACATACCAAAACAACAAATGAAGTCCTGGCTTCCTGTGTAGTTCTCTCCTAAACATGTGTAGCCCTCCTTTGGATTTTTGCCTTTAGCTACCATCAGGAGAACATATTTTCACACACTATTTCTTCAAATGGGGTCTAAGGATGTGTGGGTAATCAAGCTTGAGCTTTTCAAGGTTCAACCATACCAAACTCGTTCTTGCCCACTTCCATATCTGTAAAGTTTTTGCACCTCTGTAATGTTTTCCCTTAGTCACCGTTTTTTCTAAGCTGAACAGTCTCCGTTGTTGTAGCTGGTTCTCAAAGGGAACCTTCTCCAGCCCCCTGATCATTTTTGTTGCCTCAACAACAAAACATTGTTGGGTTGTACTTTTTTCAACCCAATAATGCCTTTTTTCAGATTAGGCAACCAGAACGGAAAACAATATTCCAAGTGTCATCACACCTAAGATTTTAAAAGGAAAGCAAGGTTTTGGCAGTTCTGTTTTCTGTTCCATTCCTAATTGTGTCTAGCATGGAGTTGGCATTCTTCACAGCACCTGAGCGTTGGGCCAACATTTTCATCAAGCTGTCCACCAAGCACCCGGAGTAGGGCCTTCTCTGCGGTGGTGCCCCACCTATGGAATGCGCTCCCCAGAGAGGTCTGCCTGGCGCCATCATTATTTGTTTTTCGGCGCCAGGCTAAGACCTTTTTATTCAAACAATATTTTAATTGTTAATTACTGTTTTAATTTATTGGTTTTAAATTACTGCCGAGATGCTCCAAAATTTTTAATGTTATTTGATGGTTGTTTATTTTTCCTTGTAAGCCGCCCCGAGGCTTTCTGTGATGGGGGCGGCATAAAAATGTTATTAATAATAATAATAATAATAATAATAAAAATAATTGCTCCAAGATCTCTTTCTTGCTCAGTAGCTGCTAGTTCAGATCCCATCTGTGTATACTTGAAGTTGGGACTTTTTGCCCCATCGTGCATTACTCTTCACTTGCTTGTACTGAACTGCTTTAGCAATTTTGATGCCCATCCTCCCAGCTTAGAGAGATCTCTTTGGATCTCCTCACAACCCCTTTTTGGCTTTAATCACCCTAAAAAGTTTAGTGTCGTCAACAAACTTGGTCACCTTATTACTTTCGCCTAAGGGGACGGCAGAGGATGAGGTGACTGGATGGAGTCACTGAAGAAGTCAACGTGTGCTTAAGTGGACTCCGGGGGATGGTGGAGGACAGGAAGGCCTGGAGGAATGTTGTCCATGGGGTTGCGATGGGTCAGACATGACTTTGCAACTAACAACAACAACAACAACAAATTCCAGATCATTTATGGAAGTTTATTGCAAGTTTTATAATTGCAGGAAGCTGTGAATAACCATTGTTGTGCTTGTCAATGAAACAAAACAGGAAGCAGTGGTTTTGCTGAAGAATATCAGGATGAACTTCTAGGAATGTTAACAGTCCTTGTGCAAATACTAATCTTATTACTATTGATAAGAGTGTATGGCTGACTTGGCTCCCATTCTAAACCAAGAGAAGGTTTATGATGCCATTATTTTAGTACTTCATTTGTTCATACTCTAGCAAAACTTTCTTTTCTTTAAAGCTGATTCCTCCCTCCCCACCCTTAAAATTTCCTTCTCAGTCTCTAGATGCATTTTTCCCCTTAAAGAAAGAATGTCTTCCTTTATTGTGAACATGATCTATATGTCCGCATTTGTGTATCTCTCTCTCTTTCTGTATAAGTTAAAAATGGCTCTAAACTTATGAATTGAAAACTTGCATTTGACATTAACAAATGAATCCTTAAAAACTGTACAGAAAGCACAAATACCTTGATTTTATTTAACAGAAAGCAGAAATATAAGGATTTTTACAAGAATTGTCCATTTGGGTTATATTTAATGATACTGGTGAAGCTCTAAATTGAATCTGCTGTGTTTGTGATTCTCATATGTGTACTGAGCTTGGATGGCTACCCAATAAATGTTATTATCCCAATGGAGATTGATTACAAGCACCTGCACAGTCTTCATGGCTTAAAAAAAGAGTTTTCTAAAGTTCTTACTACTTGAGAAATCCATTTTTTGTGTTTGTAGCAGCAAGGCTGTCTTTAACATCTCTGTCTGACAGGCGTCCTTGGAATGGTCCTGTGGCAATTCCTGGCCTGGTCACACTGCTGTTACTCCAGAATATTTTCTAGGGTTGAAATGGTCTCTGAAGAAAACTGCAGTTGCTACACGCATGCAAGCTTAGCATTGCAAGGAAAGGTGGTCAGGCTGGGGGGCTGATTTTGGGTAGCTGGCTGGGTAGCAAGGAAGAGGACAAACAGCAGTTCATATATTTGAAAGGAGAACCCAGGATAATGAAGAATTTTCATTGTGATTGGAGAGAGGAATTTAGAATTTGCTGGGGAGCAAATTACAATTTCTGTTGGGTGAATCTGTTCATTATTAATAAGAACAGGGCTGGCAAACCAATTTCAATGAAGGGCTCGATTGAAATTCAGGAATCTTGCGGGCCACATTACATTAGTGGGTGGGACTAAGGGCCCATGAACAAGCACAAAATGAACTGGGGTAAAAGCAAAGTGGGTGGGACCAGATGCAATTTGCAACCAGTCTGGATACATTCCCACCAAGTGGACAAGCCCAAGGTCAGTTCAGTGCATATATGTTCTGAGCGCTGTGCAACAGCTTTCAGGCATGCAATCAAAATGACGTTCTGTGCATGTCTGCGGGGCAACCAAATCCTTTTCAAAAATTAAGAAGCAGGGCATGAGTGCATGTAATGGGATAATTTTATCATATTTGTCACTCATCTGTAGAGTGGTGCATGTAACAAAATATGTATGTGTGGGCAAGAATCTAGATGTCTCTGGCATGCCTATGCCGGTAGAGTCATCTCTGGAAAAAGGGCTCTTGAGGAAGGGCTTATTTACACAGAGGGGTTCATCATTTATTGACCTAATGACACTTTACATAGAGAGAATATCTATGCTACCTTGGATAAGCAATATTTTTAAGTCATATTTTCTCTCACAATTTTCTATTAAGTATCATAACCAGGTAGGTTACTAAGTAGTGATGGTGCACTTGTGTAGTTCCTCAAACTGCTTTTTGAACAAAGAGAACTTTGAAAAGCATTATTCTGAAAGGAAAAATATGCAGGTATTCATGGAAACTACTTGTGTTCCTCTGGATCAAACTCATTATGTGCTAGAATGACGAGACTGCATGTTTGCACACTGCTATATTCTGGTGATATTCATGCTGGGTTCAGTGGAGCTTTCTATACATATGAGACACAAATCCCATTGAGTTCAATTGGGCTTCAAGTAGGAATAGTCTTGCAGACTAAGCGTACATAATCTCTGCTATCTGTATGGGAAACAGCGTATGCATGTGTGTTAAAAAAAGAAAATATGTATAGGCTCGGATCTTGGGTTTGATCCTGCTGGTGGGAGTACCCCCCTGAGTGAAGCACCCACACCTTGTATCCTCTTCCGAATCTGCTCCAAGAGTTGTGGAACACTCTGCAATAGTGGTGATGGGACTGTGGAGGTGATGGGTGCTGAGCGAGGTCACCTCCCATTTTGCTGGTGTGATCTTTCTTTGGATTTTGGCTTAGCCTGAAGGAGCGCTGCCATTCACAGAAGCCTATTTAAGATCCATGACAATGCAATTTTATCCTCAGTAGGAAATTGAAGAAGGACGTGAACTTGGGAAAATTAGTTTAGATTCATGGAACATGGAACAAGTCCCTCCCATGTGAGAAGATGGGATAAAAAGTGTTTAATAAATGCAATAAATAAAATAATTTGCATTTCAACTGTATAATTATATTGGGTTAGTGATCTTTGAGGGACTGTAAAAAATCATGCACCAAACTCTTCAACAAAGAATAGGTTTACCTGTTGTGTTATTGTTACTTTTTGATAGGTTTTTTTTTCAAAAATTATATTTATGGTTTGTTTTCTCTACCAATCATACGTATTTCTACATAAGGTCTCTAAATATTATATATCAAATGGTGCTAGAGTCTACCAGGTTTATGGCCTGGGACGGCATTATTTTACTTTAGCCATTTCAGGGTACAGGAAGGAAAGTTATGAGAAAATGCTGCATATACAGAGTAATCAATTTTCTGGTGTTAACTCTACAGATTTGAACTAAAACAAGGGAGATCCATTAGTCTTCATTATAATTTAATGGCCTGGAACATTTTGAGTCAATAAGCTCACAAAAGAGTAAACTCTGCCTATTATTTTAGTCTTGTAATTTAGAAAGTGACATGATCTTTTCATGAAAAGTTAATTTAAAAAGTCCAGTGTTTCATGTTGAGGCTAGGCATACATTTCCTGGTGAAGGCAACCATAAAACCTCAAGTTTGAATGGTTCACTGGTATACAATATATAAATACATCTGTGGGCTTTAGATTAAAAAATAACATCAAGACAGGCAAGATAATAACTCTAGTGGTGGGGCCCCTTTGATGTGCTTCTATTGTCATGGACTTTGGAAATGGCTAAATTACCTATCAAATTATGAAGACATGCTTATAATTAAGGCATAGGCTTAGCAAGGCCTTGCAAATTCTCAGTGACGATGAACAAATCAGCATTGTTTGAGACTGCTAAGGTTCTCCAAGTTCACCCTTGAAGGTCAGTCTGCCTTAATCCCATTCCTCAGTAGGGGCTTTTTCTACTATTGTTGGAATGGGAAAAATGTACCTTGGGGTACATAATGTTTCAAAGGTTTGTGCTTGGATGCATACTTTTATCCCTCTAGCTGAACCTGAAATGCATTGCTGCTGTATTTCCCCAAAATGAACTTTTTTTTTTCTTTGAAGTACACATTCTACCCCCCCCCCCAAAAAAAACCCCTTTTCAGGATGTGATCACAAGGTTGGTAATATACGAACTTTGTTTGAGGAGTATGTTTTGGTGTACGAGTGGGGCAAGTTCTGATTGGAGGAGGTGGAGGAAGAGGTTGTTGTACATCCATATTTCTCAGGACTCTCCTAGTTCAGACATGTCATAGTTCACAGAACAAACTCTAGTAGGATATACCTCAGCCAAACCATTTCATGATGGAGCCTAGCACTTCCAGCCATCTTGACTGGCTTCCCCTGCAATGATGGCAAAAGAGTTTCATGCTATCTTAAGGGCTAACACATCTATTGTGCCAGATGGTTTTGTGAATTAGAGCCCAATTCAACTGCTGTATGAAGGGGTCTCCTAAGCTGGTGAGTTTATAGATGATGTAAATGTAGACAGGAGTGGGAAAAAGGAGGGGGATTGCTATACAACAGGGTTTGAAGCCCAAGATAATGGAGGTGATTAACTTAGGATGAACAAGTCACATTGCTCCACAGAGCGATTGTTGTTGTCGTCGTCATCAACCATTCAGTCATGTCTAACCCTAATCCTAACCCTAACCCTTGGCCACTCTATGGATCACTGCTCTGCATGCCTCTCTGTCTCACATGGCTTCCTTCAAGACCACCATGTCCATCCCAGTGTCCTTCCTTATGGTGTCCAGCCAATGGGTCCTGGGGCAGCTCCCTTCTCCTTTTCCCACTGATCACTCCCAGCATGAATGGCTTTGCAAGTGAGTCAGTTTTCATGACATGACCAAAGCATGACAGTCTTCATTGGGTGATCTTGACTTCAAGTGATATTTTTGGTGAGCCTCAGCCTAGAACTTTTTTGTTTGTGATTTTACTGTGGTTTCAGGAAACAAAAGCTCCCATGCAGAAACACCTTGTCTGGGTCTGGACAGCACAACCAGACCACTGTAGCATCTTGTGATGTGTAAACACACCCAAGAACTAACATCTATCTTCAGAAAAGCATAGCCACAGTTGAGAATAGACTCTGTTGGGTATGGGCATGCTCTTAATTTATACAGAGCAATGGTGGGACTCAACAGGTACCATGAGCACTTAAATGGAAACATCTTAAAATATGTTGCCTGGCTGGAAGAATCATTGCCAAAGGGGATCCCTAAAGATTTAAAACCTGAGATCCATTGGATCTGAGAACCTGAGCTAAATCCTAATGGTGTATTCTTTGCTTCTTAGGGAACAAGAAAGTCTAACAGTTCCTCTTACTGCACTTCCAACTGACACAAATGTATTCAGATTTTATGATGAGACTTGCTCATATGTATTATGGATCCCTACTGAGGTCAATCAGTTTCCTGTGGCCAATCCACTTATATTCTACCTCCAGGATTTTTCTCCAAGATTATTAATATCCTATGCAATAACCCAATTTTGATGGCAGCACATTAAAAAAATCTAATGGAATAACAATCAGGAACAAAGCTGCTGTATCATAGCTAGATCTTTTATCCCGTTTGTTTAGAAAATGCATATAGATAAAAGTGGTGATGTCAAAAGCAGCATTCATCCTCAAGTTAAAGTTCACAGCAGGGGCTCAGTAGAAATGATTATAATTGGCAGTGGCCTATTTAAGTGTGAATTAGTAGGAAGTTTCCCTTCATACATGGAATCACTAGAGAAAAGACTATCATGCTGTAAGACTTCATTAAATGAATGCCACGCTGTTCCAATTTCAAGCTAAGATAACAACTGCATTGCTTGAATAATATACCAAGGAAATTCAGCATGTCTGTTGCAACTGTACTGCAATGACTTGCTTAATTCGTAGCTGAATTGATCATCACAACCACCTGTCTGTCCTGGCTAATCTTATCTATAATGGGTGCCAGGAGACAGAAAGTGTCATTTGGGAAAGCCCTCAGCCAGGGGAACAAGATTCACAGCTGCTATTGTTGGTTTTATTTGTTTGTTTATTTTTGTAGGTTCTATTTTTCTCCAGAGGTATCATGACCATGAGAACAAGCTTGATCTCCTAAAAACACTAAATAAGCAGAGAAATTATCTGCCCCAAATTCTGCACAGAATAACACCTGCTTTCTTTTTAAAAAGAAAAAGCAATACCTAAACATATATACATATGTGTATAAAAGAAAGGAAGGACACCTCTCCACACACCATGTATTGTTACAAGAACTTAGTCACAATATAGTTTTGAATCTATATTGTCATGTGGGCTAATTATCCAGATTATTTATAGTTATATAGATTATTTCTTTAGAAAGCACCTTCAACATTGTTTTTTTGTCAACAGCAAAAGCCTTGTTTCTACATTCATGCTTTTTAGCAAATCAAAGCAGGGCAAGGGGGAACAAGAAGTGTGAGATAGGATAAGATTTAAAGGACTGCTACATGACACTGGGCAAGAAAGACAGAAAGGAAACACAGAAAAGCTCTGGCACAGATATGTTGTAAGGAGATGCTGGAACATACTCCTAAGTAGGTAGGCAAGTCTTGTAGGAATGGATTCCAACAGTGAAAGCAGTGAATGTAAAAAGACTCAGATAAGGACTAAGGGGAATTTAGCCTGGAGATTTGCACCCACAGAGCTTAAGTTTTTGGAGGAGAATTCAGACTGAAAACAAAGGGAAGGACTATAGAGATGGATTTGGTCATGGGAGCAAGTACGTTCAGTGGAGTCTAAATATCTTCTCTGGCCCCATGCTTTGCTGCACTGCTGAGCCACCAATGCCTGCTTTCATCTACCCCCTGCCACTGCCCTAATTGCGCTACCTGAAGTGTATCACTGCATCTTCCAAGTCTGGCCATGAGATGATAGCGTAATGGGGTGATAGTATCTAAACCATGCAGGGGAAATTTCAGAAGTCTGTTCTGAGTACAGTGATTGGCCTCGATGAATTCAGTTGACCTGCCACTTTCTGAAGTTCATCAAACCATGGGGCTGTCTCAACATGTCACCGGCCCCACCCATGAACGGGGACACACTCTGGACCTGGTTTTCTCGACGGGGCAGGAAGAGGGTGGTCTGAGGGTGAGTAATTTATGCTTGACTCCCCTGTCATGGTCAGATCACTTCCTGGTGAGGTTTATGCTCGAGAGCGACTTCTCCCTCTGTAAGGGTGCGGACCCGATTATGTGGGTCCGCCCCCGGAGCCGGATGGATCCAGAAGGATTCCTGAAGGCCCTGGGGGAGTTTCCGGCTGACAAGACAGGTGCTCCTGTCGAGGCTCTGGTCGAACTGTGGAATGGGGAGATGACCAGGGCTGTAGACACGATCGCTCCTAAGCGTCCTCTCCCACCGGGCAGAGCCCGCTCTTCCCCTTGGTATACTCCTGAATTGAGGGCGATGAAGCAGGTTGGGAGACGGCTAGAGCGTAGGTGGAGGAAATCACGAGATGAATCTGACCGAACACACTTAAGAGCCCACTATCGGGCCTATGCTGTGGCGGTGAGGGCGGCAAAAAAGAGTTTCTTTTCCGCTTCCATTGCCTCCTCACAATGCCGTCCAGCGGAGCTCTTTCGAGTGGTGCAAGGCCTGGTCCGTCCAGGTCCAAAGGAAGACCTGATTCCACCCTCAAAGGCCCGCTGTGACGACTTTGCCAGGCATTTCAGGGAGAAAATCGCTCAGATTCGTCACGAGCTGGACACCACTATTGATTCAGAGGTTTCAAAGGAGACACCAACGCTGCCGTCTGGTCCAGATTTATTGGATGAATTTCAGTTACTGCGGCCCGATGATGTGGACAAGGTGCTTGGGCGAGTACGTCCAACCACTTGCCTTTTGGACCCTTGCCCGTCTTGGTTAATAAATGATTCCAAGCACGGGATTGGAACCTGGATCTTGGAAGTGGTTAACGCTTCTCTGAGGGAGGGTCGGGTGCCTGCCCCTTTGAAGGAGGCGGTAGTCCGACCGGTCCTGAAGAAGGCGTCACTGGATCCAGAGATGGCCACTAATTATAGACCAGTGGCCAACATCCCGTTTCTGGGCAAGGTGTTAGAACGAGTGGTGGCGGGACAACTCCAAGCACTCTTGGATGAAACTGATTATCTGGACCCATTGCAGTCCGGCTTCAGACCCGGGTACGGTACTGAATCTGCCTTGGTCGCCCTGTATGATGACCTGTGCAGGGAGAAGGACAGGGGGAGTGCGTCCCTGTTGGTTCTGCTGGACCTCTCAGCGGCTTTCGATACCATCGACCATGGTATCCTTCTGGATAGGCTTGCGGGATTGGGGGTTGGAGGCACTGCTTTGCAGTGGTTCCGCTCCTATCTCAATGGCCGGTTCCAGAAGGTGGTGCTGGGGGACTATGGCTCTGCGCCATGGCAGCTATGCCATGGAGTACCGCAGGGGTCCATTTTGTCCCCTTTGCTGTTCAACATATACACGAAACCGCTGGGAGAGGTCATCAGGAGGTGTGGGCTGCGGAACCATCAGTACACTGATGATACCCAGCTCTACCTCTCGTTTTCCACCAATCCAGGTGAGGCAGTGGCTGTGCTGAACCGGTGCCTGGCCGAGGTAATGGGCTGGATGAGGGCCAATAAACTGAAGCTCAATCCAGACAAGACGGAGGTCCTGTTGGTTGGTGGATCGGGCTTCGGAGAGGGTGAATTGAACCTTGTCCTGAATGGGGTTGCACTCCCTCTTAGGGACAAGGTCCGCAGCTTGGGAGTGCTCCTTGACCCAGAGCTTTCACTGGAAGCTCAGGTAACAGCAGTGGCGAGGAGCGCTTTCCTCCAGCTTCGGCTAATTCATCAGCTGCGCCCCTATCTGGAGAATGACTGCCTTGCGACAGTGACACATGCGTTGGTGACTTCCCGTTTGGACTTCTGTAACGCGCTCTACGTGGGGCTACCCTTGAAGACGGTCCGGATACTTCAATTGGTCCAAAATAGAGCTGCCAGGCTGCTGACGGGGACTGGACGTTATGTTCACATGACTCCAGTTCTCCGTCAGCTTCACTGGCTTCCCATTGAAGTCCGGGCCCAATTCAAGGTGTTGGTTATGACCTATAAAGCCCTAAACGGCTTGGGTCCTGGTTACCTGAAGGAGCGCTTACATCCTTATATGCCCAGCCGCCCCCTGAGATCGGCGGGAGAGGCCCTTCTCCGGGAGCCCTCCATGGAAGAAGTTAGGAGGGTGGTTACTCGGAGGAGGGCTTTCTCAGCGGTGGCGCCTAAGTTATGGAATGCGCTCCCCAGAGAGGTCCGCCTGGCGCCGTCGTTATTTGTTTTTCGGCGCCAGGCGAAGACCTTTTTATTTAAGCAGTATTTTAAATGTTAATATTATTGAATTTTATTTGGCCAGGGCGGCTTGTTTTATAGTGTATGTTTTATATTATATATTTGTATTTTATTGTATATATTTTAAAATGTTATTTTAATTTTTTGTTGTAAGCCGCCCCGAGGCTTCGGCGAATGGGGCGGCATAAAAACGTTTTAATAAATAAATAAATAAATAAATAAATAAATAAATAAAAACTCCACTCTGATAGTACTTCATAATACAAAGGAAGTATTATGTTAGGATACATGGCCAATGCACATGACAATCCTAAGCATATATACGTGGAAGTCAATCCTACTATAATCAATGAGATTTTCTCTCAGATAAGAAGTGCATAGGACTTCTGCAGTAATCTAAATTATTGGAATGCCTAACAGGGTTAAGGAATCAGTTGAATTGCAAGGTCTACTAGATGCATGTTTATGTTTAAAATATTGCTTTGCTATTTAGTTAATTTTTTTCTAAACCACTTTTGGACCTCCTCACCTGGACTGTTGGACTACAATCAATCATCATAGTTGTACATGGGATAAATCTCTGATATGTATTTCTTTAAGTTCTTCTTCTGAGGCCAGGATGGATATACCTCAGTGGTCTCTTGCTCATGAATCAATCAAAAAATAATTTGATTGTTGCAGTTGGTTCCTGGCTGGCTCAGGAACAGATATATTCACAGTGCATGGTGTAATTGCCCCTGTATTGCTAATTTTCTTCAATAGCAAGTTGAAGTAAAACTGAGGCTAATACTGAATTACCATTGCCATTATCATTACCACTTTGCATCCACAGACCTGGATCCATCCTTCAGTGACACAGAATGCTCAACAAGTTGTTCTGAATCAGATTTTTCTCAACCTGAAATGATACTGATAAGCAGAGGAGAGTGAACAAAGCTGAAGGTGCTGCAGTTACTGCAGCAAAATAAAATTGAACTGTTCATATGAAACATTTCAGCTCTCTGTGAACTGTTTCCTAAAAACAGGGTGTTCTTTCAGGCATGGTCAGTTTTTGCTAAATATAAATAAACCTAATCAGGAAGTATATGTTTGAACATAAACTCTACCATATGTTTCAACTTAACACTTAACCATGTGTTTCAACTATATTGTGTGGTTCACTTAATTACCCCTGAATAAACATTTTGGTATATATTTATACTGCCACATATCACAGTTTCAGTTCTAGTTACTAAATGGATATATTTTGTGTGCCTATTTAGGAAGGCCGTGTGTTCCCAAGTAAAAATGAGTCACACAACCATGATAAATCAGAGCATTTGAAACAAACAAACAAACAAACGAACAAATCATCAGAAAAATTTCCAGAACAAAATCCAGTTCTGCTTTTTTAAAACTGCCTATGCAACATATGAACTGGTCCTCTGTTAAAATTCAAAGAACCTCAATCATACACCCTTTTGGCAGTGATACCTACTCCTAATTTGAAAACTAACCAGTTCTACTTAAATTATACCCTCATTTATATTTATATATAAGCAGTTAATTATCCTTTATTTTTCAAGATGAATTGTTGTTGTAGTAGTTGTTGCTGTTGTTATTGCTGCTGTTGTTTGTATCATCTGAAAAGTTTGCATCTCCTGAAATAGAATTCCCTGTTGCTATTCTGCTACAGAATTTGCTGTTGCTACAGAATATTGTGATTCTGCAGCTGAACAAATTCTAAAGCTTTTCCCCCCCATCAACCTGCTGCAAAATAAGCAGCATAATTAATTTTGCGAATATTAAGACATGGTACAAGCACATTTTGGGGTGTGTTGGGATATCTGAAGGGTGAGGGGGGATCTGTTCCATTGACAGATGCTGTTCCATTTGGGGATGGACTTGGCTGGATTTCTTCCAGAGCAACCAACATGTTGCAAATCTGGTACAAATGAACATTGGTTTCATTTGAATAGTATTCCAGGAACTACAAAACCTTCTATAACTGAGTGGTGTCATATGAGATCTTATGTGCTGCAAAATTTATACACAAGTGAAAGAAATCATATTGAAGAGATAGCAGCAGAAGTAAACAGAGTCCTTTCCTTCCATTTCTTCTTCCTCTTTTTCAGCTCTGTTTGCTTGCACACAAGCTCACTCATCAACACTTAACAGTTGTGCAAGCTCACACACTTAATACATGCTGGCACATATGCACTCTTCCTTATGCACATGAAGAGATGGTGACCAACGTTAGTCCTACTTAGAGTAGACCCGTTGAAATGAAGGGGAAGTGATGCTTACCTGAAGTCCCATTCATTTCCATGGATTTGCTCTAAGTAGGACTAACATTGGCTATCACTCAAAGTTATTCACTCTAGTCAGTCGTTTGCTTGAACACACGAAGACTTAAGGGATGTTCTGGGACACACGTGTTCAAACAGATCCTTCTCCCATGCCCCCATGCATGGTACCCATGTTGCTTTCAGTCCAGGGCATGCTTTGTTGAATTGGCAAGGTCTGTACTGGAATGCCCTTCACCCTCGTTTGCTATCTTCTTGCCTACTTCTCATCCTTGCCATCTCTCTTTTCAAGGCGGGGAGACATGGGTGGTGTTCCTTTTAGCCTCTCAAGTACAAACAAGGTGCACTCATCCAATTCCCTCTGTGTTTTGTCCAGGTGTTCAGGGACAGCTAAGAGAATGAAGATGCTAAGTCCCCAGTGGAAGCATGATATGGCGATGCAGTGCTGGTGCTGAATTGTTCACTCTGATGGCTCTATGGGAGTGGATAGCCCTGAGTCTTCATTGCTGGGTTTTAGCGGTCACTGCTGTTTCAGATCAGCATGCCACAAGCCCTTTTGACTGGCTCCTCTCTGACAAGGGACCCTTCCATCGCTCCCCGGAATACACAGATTTCGTGGACAGAAGCCGCCAGGGATTCAGCACAAGATATAAAATCTACAGGTACGGAGTGAAAGAGAGGGTGATGGTGGAGGGCTGCAGATGCAATGTGATAAATGTGGGAAGCTCAGGTGTGCAGGTCGGCTGATGTATATACACACACGGTCCCTTTCAGGGTTGTGGGCTCAAGGCAATGCCTGCTGAAAAGAGATTGACTGATTGCAGAGATTGCTAAACTACTTGCAGAGCAAATCTTTCAGCACCGCTGAAGGGAAAATGGTAACTCCAAATCTGATTCAACTTGCATTTTTTCTTTTTTGTCCATAGGATATCAGTGATGTAGAATATCTGTAGAAAATGATGCTGGGCAAAAGCCATCGTTTAGAACAGGGGACCTCATGTCCTTCAGCTGTTGTTGGACTGCATCTCCTGTCAGGGCACCATCAGCCAAATTTGCTAGAGCTGATCTCAATAATATCTAGGGGCTCATAGGCTTCTTACCCTGGGTTTGAGGTACAACTTATCCCTTGCATGGAAAGCTTCCCACATTCCAACTCTTGGCATAATCAAACTTCCATTGGTGTCAGTGCTGGCTTCCTTTGAAAAGCTGCTTCAGGAAGGCAATTTTTGTCAATGTTGTGCCATCAGTAGAATAATCTCCTTTCCCCTTGCCTACTTCCAGCTGCTATTTACAGAACAAACACATGGACATTAATTGAACCCATGCAATTAACAGCATAGGTGGTCTTCCAATGGCAGTGTTGAAAAAGAGCTCAGTCCAAGATTGTGACTAGATTGATGCCAGTCAGAATGAACCACACCAAGACTTGCCAGGCTGTGCTGACTATGAGCCATATTCTCAAGCAGACTTTTCGGAGTTCAAAACCCATTAGAGTTCTTTAGGATTTAAAAATATTTTATGTGTCTAACTTTATATAAGCAAGACAATACATTTGTCAACTTTTGCTTTGCTTTTAAGGTTCTAACACCTTTGCCTTTAAGGACTGCCTGGTGGATTTGAATCAGAGAGGCATGTGATGGGTGAAGTCTTTCTTGAAAAATGATGAGGAAAACTTCATTGGCTGCATGTCTCTTTGCCATGCACCACCTGTTCAGAGCACGGAAGTCCTGGCAGGGTGGGGAAAGGGACCTTGATCAAGAAACAATATTTTTAGCCTCAATTCTGTGCACAGCTCAGAAAATGAGAATATTATTGCTCCATTCATCTTCTGGGCCTCTGTGATAGGAATGAGCAAGATAAAGCCTCTTCATCACATTAACGGGGTGGAATACCCTAGTAATATAAATGCTAGGAAAACCTGCTCTATCTCCAAGGGATAAAGAAGGTTGACCTTACGAAGAGGAAAAACTGAACAAACCATACCACAGGGGAAACAAGGATGAGCTTATCTCTGCATTTTAAGTATTGATCCTGGCAAACCCCTTTTCCCAGTCCAAACAAAGAGTCTGAATGACAGAGAGTGAAAGAGACAGATTGACAATTTCTGTCACTTGGACAATTCATGAGTGTGAAATCATTTGAGCAGGTGGCCACTTATTTGCTTCAGACAGTTTTGCCACAGTTTCCAGCTTGCTGAGCTGTTGGTTCCAGAGCAATTGGAGGCAAACAAGACATTTGCATTCTGACTGTGTCTACATGCAAAACCAGGACTGGTTCTTAAAGGGGACTTGAAGTCTCTTTGTGATACAAAGATTTATTTTCCTTGGCTTTTTTCAGTTCACCAGAGGGCAGTGTGTTGCAGGTCAATTTTGCTAAGAATCTTCTGCCACAGGCAGAGGCTTTAAGAGATTTGTTGTGTGACTCTACAATATGCATTGAGGGTGCTTGGTGAGCACAAAAGATCAGTAAAGCCAACTTCTATTTACTTTAAAAGCAAGCTGTCAGTGCCAATTATAGGAGGGGAAGGCAAGAATGTGATGGTGGAGTCAGCATGTATCACATCCCTTTGTTTTTCTGCCAGTCCACAAAACAGAAATGTCACCATAGGAAAATGCAGTGTAATCATACTGATTACCAGTTCTTCAGGTTTCAGTACTATCAACCACAATAGTCAAGATACAAAGAGTAACATGTGGCATTATGCCTATTTTAGGCTACATCTCATTGTACTCTCCAATGTTCTCCAAAAAGCCACTTCTGAATATGCAGGACCTTCTGGAGCAACATTCAGTTTGACAGGAAGATATCCAAAAGCAAAAACCAACATGCACATGTGTGTATGTGATTACACATTCCCAGACTGGATTCAGTTCAGGAGCTGAGCAAGGGTCAATTGTGGGTTGTTGAGGAACAATGGATTCTTGTTGAAGCATGGCTATTATTTATTTATTTAGGAAGCTTCTAAGCCGCCCCATTTGCCGAAGCCTCGGGGCGGCTCACAACAATAAATAACTACATATTAACCATATAAAAACAATATAATTGGAGACGTCCTGGCCAAAGATATTATGTGGGAAGAACATAGATGTGTGTACAAACCAGAACTTGTTGATGATGAATAACCCATGAAGAGAGTTTGTTGTTGGGTTGCAAATTGTGGGCTGTTCACCATGGTTTGTTATCTTGCCTTGGTTCAGAGTATATGATAGTCCACATTACAGCAAGTCCCCATCGCCCTTTAATGTGGCTTATCATGTCAACTGAACCCAGTGGGAGTCTCTTTCTTCTCTGTGTGGGATTCTTGATATGCTAAATATTTTGATGTTGCTGACATTGGGAGGCATTGCTTTTCTCATTCCAAAATGTTATCTGATTTGACATTCTTGTTCTCTGGGTTTGTTCATTTTATTTGTTACTGTGTTAATACTCAATTGAATACTTGAAACCCACTATCATTCCCATTTAAATGCCAAAACTACTGATGACAAGAATGGAATCTGGCAGAATCTGGGGGGTCATTGGTAGAGTTATGCAAATCAGGAGCAGGATGAAATCTGATTGTTATTGCTATATGTACGCCAATTCCCCAATTCAGGCTCAATTCCTAGCTTCAGTTTCCTTTAGAATGTTGTCGCTGGAGGCTGAAGGCATTTTGTAATACCTGTTTTTGCTCACAAATATATATACAGTGAGGATAAGTGGAAGCTCACAGCTTACCCTCCAACAGGTACTCAAGACTCTTTTGCTTCCACACCAGAGCTTTAGGGGAATAATGGGCATTCCAGAAACTCACATCTGTGTCCCTTTATTTTCTCAATATGACCTTCATTGTGCTCGTCTTTTCTTCTTTTACACAGACACCAGAATGGACACATTCCATGGGTGAAAGGGACATAACCTTCTCAGATATTTCATTAGCCATGGTTAAGGATAGTTACTGAGAGCCATCAGACCAATTCCCCTGATATCTATTTTTCCTCCTAAACAATACTCAGCTTCCAAAGAAGGATCACTGAGTGGAAAGGGATCATGAGAGGATGTTTAGTCAAACCCTCACTCTTAAAAAGGTATCAAGAATAGAAATCTCCAATTTTAATTTCAAAAGATCCAGACTTTCCTCTGTTCTGAAACCTCCAAGGGCTTTATGTTCATGAAGTAGGTTCACCAAAGCCTAAGACCACAGAACTTGCGAAGCCATGGCCATGCTTTTAATGGGCTCCCTCTCAGCCAGCCCTCCCAAGCAAAGATACCCTTGTGGGCTATAGATGTCCAACCAGTAGCAAGAAGCTTTGAGGCACTCCTTGTTCAGATCAAGGCACATCCACCATCACTAGGCTCTCCACCATTCTTCACAGTCTCACCCATCATCATTCTGAAGGGTTTTCAATGCTTCCCTTCTCAGTGAATATAACTGGAATTATATTCTTGAGAAAAGGGGAAATATTTTAAAGTTTTGTAGAAAAGGGAATGTCTGGCAGGAAAAACTAGCAGCTAGCTTTCCAGCCATTCTAAATTTTCTCCAGCAGCTCATGATAGTCCCTTTAGAGATCTTGCTAAAACTGAACCAAGTACAGAACAAACAAGGAGGAGTCTCCCATCATTTTCTTGCTTACATGGTATCAGTAAGTATGAACTTCATAACATAAACACTTCATTGGCCAGAACCTCCCATTTCAGAACGCTGCATGTTGAGATGGGAGAAAAGGGTCCTACAATGCCCAACATTACCTACCGAATTGCTGAGACTGAGGAACGCTGGGAGTTGTAAGACTTTTTCACATAAAAAAGCTTTGGATTGCCCCCTAAATTAGTACCTCATGTCTTTAAACATATGTTTATGGGCATGTTTCCAAGAGGGGAAAAAATGAGATTATGCACATGAGAGAGCTTTGGATTAGCATCACATATATTGCAGATTTTACACACAAACACACACATAAACACAATGCTGTAGGCAAGATGGAGAAATGAAGAATTAAATTTAACTGCAGGGTACTCTAATAAAGAAAAGATCTGGCATTGTTTCAGAAAGAAAAAGAAACTGCTGCATTTGTAAAGAAAATGCAGCACCCCCCCAGCTCAAGCGCACATACCGCCTTCCAGAAAGCAAGCAGCCTTGCTCATATCTTTCTTCCTTCCCTCATTTTTCACAGCTGAAATTTACAGCTCAGAGGTTTTCCAATTTTAGTTGTCTAAAATAAGTTAAGATTCAACTGCGGATGATTTAGGGAGAAATCCACTCAAGTTGCTTTTCTTTTACTTTAAGGTATGCTGGAAGCATATTTTCAAACATGAATATGTAACTGTGAGGATCATAAGTTTAATTTTCGTTCTTTTACTCTCCCAGAAAAATATGCCTATTTCTGAAGACTTGCCTCATGGCCATGAGTCCATTACTACTGGGGATATGTACCCGAAACAGGATTTCATAGTGTGGTTCCTCCAAATGATTGCTATTTTTTCCCTGCTATTTTCATACGGGTGAGGGGAAGGGACAAATAAAATCTCCTCTCTCTCTCTCTCTCTCTCTCTCTCTCTCTCTCTCTCTCTCTCTCTCTCTCTCTCACACACACACACACACACACACACACACACACAATGGGGAGTAATTTGACACATTGTGGAGACTTCAGCCATCAGAATGTGATGGACAGAAGGTTGAATTATAAACTGAATAAAAATTGTGACGGTCGTAGAGGGTAGGACACTGACTGTGAGAGTCATTCTGTTTTGGAAGAGATGGAAGGGTTTTCAGGAAGGGAGAGGGACCATATGCAGGGCCCAGTCCTGACCCCATAAGGAGGTATCAGGAGAGATCAGCTACTCAACTGGGGGGGGGGGGCTCCATTGCTCTCACCATCTCACTTTTCAAGAACAAGAGCCTTGCCACCCCAAGTCCGGAAGGTGGAGCCAGAAACTTTATTGAACTGGAAGGACTGTGGGAAAGTTTCCCATTTGGATTCAACCTTTTGCATGAGCAGAGGTGTCTTCTAGTATGGTAAAGGCTATTTGGAGTTCAACTGTTTGGTCAACTGCAGAGTTATGAGAAACAAACTGCATTTCAAAGGATTGAGTCTTGGGACCCGAAGGAAGGAGGGAAGGTGCTAGCTCATGACAACAGTGTTATCATATGGCATTTGCTTAATGCTTTCATAGGTGAATCTAGGTCTGGGCAACCTCCCCAGCATCAAGCCCTCTTGTTTCTCACAGATACCCAGGGGAACCTTTTCACTAGTGGAAGATATTGATGGTAAAACGGGGCTGTCTCAGCAGGAGACAGCTGCAGGATTGCAGAAGCACTGCTTGTGGTATCTTTCTGTTTTTGCTTAAAGATCAAACAACAAAGAGGAGGGAACTGGAATGATGGAAGGCAAAGCCAATGGGTGAAACACACACACACAGAGGGAGGGAGGGTAGCTTTGAAATTTCTGGATATCTTTGAAATGTGTGGTTAGGTTTAGAAATAAACCTGTCCTTGCACTGATTTTTAATATTCCCTTCTTTCTGCTGACACAAAGCTCTCAGGTCAAGCTGCTTCAGGTCAATTGGTCAAATGGATAATCAAATATACGTGGCTCATAATTTAGGTTCCTCTGCCAGGCTGATGCTTCATGTTTTATGTTACCAGCAGTGGTTTACAGCCCCTGCCCTCCACATCATGTGTGATGTCACATAGCAGGGGATCCCTCTGTGTGCAGCATTGCATGCATGTTTTTTATAGCCATGCATACAGACTTTGGAATGGAATATCCAAGTTATTAGTTGCATTATATGGTTAGCAGAAGGGAGTTGGCATGTAGGTATTTGACATACCCACCTAGCAAGCATATATATTGGGGCATAAAGCTGCCCAAAGTTATTGTGACCTTACTGATCAAAATCAGAACCTTGCAAATTTCCTGGAAACACATCCAAAACACATTATTACCGAACATCATATCACTTTCTGAAGAGGAGCATTTTTACTCTCTCCATTTTATCTAAATTTCAGAGAGTGAAATGACCAATGGCTGTAAAATAGTATAGGCATGAAGCTGGGAAGAGCAGATGAGAGGGAATAGCAGTGCTAGGAAGGCGCAGCAGTCAGTAATGGGAACTCAACAAATGTAATTGAGGGAGGAAGGAATAAAACCACTATTACAGGCTTAGAGGGAAAGCATGCACTGCTCCAGTCCATGCATTGTAAAGAGCTCCGTTAATGTACTTGAGGCTGCTCTGGGAAAGCACTACCCTCTCCTGCGGCCAAGTGTGCAGCGCATTCCATTTAGGGGGCCACCATAAGAATCAAGATTATAAATGTGCTTGAAGGGAAACCTGTTTAGTTTTCAGCAGAGCTCCTTCATTTGGGGAATAAATAGCACAAACAGTCCCATTTGCTTTTTCTACCAATTTTTCTGCAACCCGTAAATTGCTTTTGGCTAGTATCAAAATGGGTTGCTTTCCTAAGGAGATTTGTTTCTGTGAGCAAAATGTAATGTAGTCAGGGACTATCATAGCTCTTGAAAGGAAGATCCTACTGAATACAGAATGTCCACCATTGCACATTGATTCAGTCTAGGGATGTATGGGACCTTCATGGGACTGGGGAAGGGATGTTCATGGGACGGTTCTTTGCAGTTTGGCCATGTGTTAACCCAATCTGTAGTGAGCCGAACTGGTGGCAACTAGTATGCGTGTGTGCTGAGTTGGTTTCTGCTCTTTTCTGAGTGGGCAGACTCTTGAAATTTGGACAAATCGTGTCGCTATTTTTAAAAAACACATCCTTTTATTGGTAAACTTCTGCAGGTGTGCATGATGGCAAATCCACTATGCACAATTTCCACAAGTTTCAAGTTCCCTCCTCCGAATTGTACAAATTACAATTTGCACAAAAGGTAGAATCTGAACAAGGGCATTTTATTTTTTTCTGGAATGGAGGGAAAAAACCCACTACAATCCACTGCCACTTATTGAAATGGAAATGCTGCAGAATCCACCAGACTTAAATGGACTGGAATTCCCTTCATTGCACACCCCTAATTCTGTCATATATTATCTGGAAGCTCATAGAGAATACTAATTAATGGATTTATTTATTTATTAAAAGCTTTTCTATCCCATCCCCTACAGAACATCTCAGGATGCCTTACAATAAACAAATAGAATAGAACAGCCCCACAGCATCTGACTATAATATACTAAAACCCCAATTAAAATCAATTGAACATTAAAATAACAGGAAAATAAAAAGTGTTTTGCCTGATGCCGAAAAGAATATAACGTTTGCGCCAGGCAAACCTCTCTGGGGAGCATATTAAGAGTGAAGACTCTTCCTCACATGGGAGCCACTGTGGTTATCTCCTCCTTTCTCCACAATGTAGTATTGGAGAGCCTTATCATTCCCATGCATTTTAACTAAGTGTTGCAAGAACGATCTGTGTGAGATGTTCTAAATCATGAAGGAATCATAAGAGGTTCCACAGTAGATAAGCTGAATATGAAGCCCACCCCAAACACCATGCTTTTCATGCATTCATAAGTGAAGTAGAATTTCTTATATATTCGTCCAAGAGCTGAGAATGGCTTACTTCAGTTATTTCAGTGATCTCTCATCCAGCCAGTGTCTCAGGCCTGACCCATTTGGCTTCATCAGCATGCCTCATTCAAGGCAATTTTTTGGGTCAAGCTGAAGAGACAGACAATTCTCTCCATTCTGGTTTTCTCAGTATCTCATTTGTTCCAACCTTAACCTGAATTCATATTGTCCTTTGACAATTTCTCCAATCTAAAGTTCGGTTTGCATTGCACTTGTAATCAGCAGTGTGACAAATGCTGAGGTGAAGCTGCTTCTCATCACCTCTCTATCTGTGACCCAAAGAAAACCCAAAAATTCAAGGCAGCTGCACCGATCCATTTCAGCAGACCAGTTTAGCAGTCTTGATTCCACTGGAAAGAGCTCTGTTGTAAAGCAAATGGCCTATTTTGCATTACAAAATGGAACTCTCCCTCCCTGTTCCTTGTGCCAGGTAGTGTAAAAATCACGGCCAAGCACAGAGGGAGCAAGGAAGTCTGAGAGGTTTGGATGCGGCATTTCAATCAGTTTATTACAATCAGTAACCAGATTGTCTTTAAAAAAGAAGAAGAAAACAATTTCCAAAGTAAGACCATGAGTTAAAATATGCCAACCATTAAAAGGCAAAGTAACAATGGACAAGGGATATCAAATTTTATATTGTTATTTTTGTATTTTATTGTATTTTATTTTGTGTTGTGAGCCGCCCCGAGGCTTCGGCAAGGCGCAGCATAGAAAGGTTTTAATCAATCAATCAATAAATAAATAAATAAAATTGATTAAAATTGCCTATTACAATTTGCAATCAAAAGTTTAAAACATTGTGTACAATATCTTTGCAGGCAGCTGCAAAGAGCCTAGCACAGCAAACTGTGGGCTGGACATTGGTGCCTATATAAAGCTTCCTCAGGGTCAGATCTTCCTGGTCACCTTCTGAACGGATGGGAAATAAACCTGGCCCATATTTCTAGATCAAACTGGCAGTAAAAAACAAGGTGTTCTGCTGTTTCAGGCACTCTGGCACCACAAGGGCAAACCCTCTCTGCCGTTGGTGTCGTACAATATTTTCCCTCCAAGGCTCAAGAGGGGAGTACATCTTGAGAGAGAGAAGCCCCTTCAAAGAGTAGGAGTGATACACAGGGTGCTGGGGAAACAATGCATCTGAAGTTCTCCAGTGCCAGAAAATCTGGTACTCTCCTGATGTCACTTTGCTGCTCAGTATCTAACTCTCCGTTTAGTAATTATATGTGGCATGTTCTGTCAGGATCTCTGTTGCTATTATGATTTTTTTCATTGCTAGCATGGGGTCTCTGGGAGAAGTGGTTGATCCACATAGCTTCTATTCTAATCTACACTATTGGGCTATATAATCAAATGCAGACCACTAGACTGAGCCTGAGTTAGCTATATTTAAAGACTATCAATTAAAATAAATGAAGTTAAAAGGTGGCATCTTATTCAGAGAAATGACATATAGCATCCACCATGCCCTAACCAGCTTACTCTGGCTAGGAAATGCTGGGCATTGTATGATTTTTTTTTTTTTTTTTGCCATCTGAATATGCATGTTTTAAGATGGGTTTTAAGGGATCCAAATAGGGAGCTGTCTTGTAATGAGTTAGACCATTGGCCCACTAATTTTGCTAGTACCGACTGGCAGCGCTTCTCTCTACCCAGCAATGCTGGTGATCAAAGGACAGACCTCCTGCATGCAAACCATGTTCACTACCAGAAAGCCATGACCCTTTCATGGTCCGAGCTAAGCAAGATTAACCCCGGTGCAAAACCAGTGATTTCAGTTGATTCTGAGCCATTAAATGAAACAACTCTCACATATTCTCTTTATTCTTGACTGCACTGTTGTCAACTTTCCATTGTCAATACATTTTAACTTACCGCAGGGACAGAGGTAAGTGAAAAGAAAAAAAAACTGTTTTCAAAGAGCTTTGTATCAAGAACAGCTTTCCAGGTTTGTTTGTTTGCTATGTATAACTTAGTTTCCACAAGATTGATGATCATCAATAGGGGTGTATACAGGCAGTAGGAATGCTTATTTAAAAACTGTTATAGATTTTTGTCCACTCTCAGCAGGCAGGATTGAAAAGATGCAAGATGTAAAATGGGGGCATTATTGCTGCTGCTTTGAGGATCTGAGATGTGCGACTGATCTCTTATTTGCTATTCCCTTTGATTTGCTTTTCAATGCCCTGTCTGTTCTATCATTTAAGATTCAAGAAGAGTTAATAAGGGCAGTCACTTTCAACAGAGGAAACAATCATTCAGAGCATTTATCTTTTGTCTCTGCAATGGACTGTTCTTTTTTCAGTGTGGTGATACGGGGGACTCATTTTTGGATTAATTTTAACGAATGCTGTAAGGTCTTTACTGCAGTTATGCCAGCTGCCCCTTTGCAAATAATAGTGCCACAGTTTCAGAGAATGGTCTTATGTTTTATGCTTCTAATTTCTTCCTGAGTCAGGAAATTTCTGGGCAGCTTTTTACAGAGTTTAGTTGCAATCACATTCACATTCACCTGGGAGTAAATGCCACTGATCTCTTCTGAGTAGAAGGAATAGAATTGCACTGTTAGTAGCATATACAGGAAGAGCCAGGGAGACATGCAACATTGATTTATTAGAGTTCAGACTAACTGCAAGTTGAACAGAGTGAAATGCAAGCAGCAAGATGGCCTGCAGCAGCGTTTCTTTCCACCTCCCCAAAACAGCATGCGTTCTATAATTTTCTTAGTTGCATCCAAGATTGGGCCAAGGAATCCGTTCTGGGTAAAGATAAGACATAGAAACTGTGCAATTTTGTCAGCAGGAATATTGACACGTGTTCTATAGAACTGGATTGTAAACTATGCTTTGGAAGATGGCAAGGATGGGAAACTAAGATGATCGTTCCTCCAACAGCACCAGATAACCATTAAAGGGCACTTAGCCCCTGCACCTACCCTTCTGAAACTGTGTAGGTTGATTGTCCGATGACACTATGATGTGGGTGCTGTGTTCATGCGAACTTCTCCCAAAGCCAGAAGGGACAGAAAAGGAAGGGGTAAATCACTCACTCACCCTACCTTTCCCATGTTTGAATATTCCCCTTCCACACAAACTATTCTACCTATCCTTCTGAAACTTTTCAGTTCTATTATATAGAGACAGCTCTACGCTGCCTGACATTTTCAGAACAGTGAAAAAGAAAAAAATATCAGGTGATACATTTTAGGGATATATGAGAATTGTTCTTTCAGATGGCAAACTGACAGAACTTGACCTATTTGAAAACCCTGAAATTAATGCAAATAAGAGTAAAATAAAGTGCACCTTCTCAAACTTGTGATGGTATGCAATTCTTTAAAGAAGAAAATATTCACTTTAAAATGTACAACAAAATGAAAAGATTCATACTTTAACCAGCATGGAAAAAGTGCACACTTTGGATCAATGTACATGAAAATGCATATCTTTCCACTGTGAAAGAAGAAGAAGAGAAAGAGAAAAAGAAAAAGAAAAAGGCTACAAATAAACATGGGAGGGAGGCAAACCAAGCTTCAAAGTGGCTTTCCGAAAGCCTGAACTTCCCTGATCTTTCTGTGTATAGTTCTTTTTTTGAATGTCTTCAAAATATTAAAAGCTGCTCTTGCAGAAAAATGACAATATGTATTTGTGATTTGGCAGGCTCAGAAAGGAATCTCAATTCCATCCAGTTCCTTCAAGAAATTATAATAAAAGCAAGATCAATTATTTTTAAAAAGAATTAGCAAATAAAGATGTATTTCACAAAACACTGCACCTATTTTTCTAACATTTGGCAGGTGTAACCCCTTCCTAAAGGTCTGTTTGCAAATTCCACCTGTGTCTGACCAAAAGCAAGCAAACAAATGTATACAGATATTTAATGTCGCATGGTAGATCATGAGAGCATTAAGCTTTGGATTGCCAAATCATGGCTTGGGTCCAGTGCCTGAGTCAAAACAGATGGCTTCCAAATTGGCTTAAGCCAAACTGAGGCATTTTTTGAAGTACCAAATTGGAGAACAGATCAAAACTTGAGGTCAAAACTTGTGCTATCCCCTTTACCAACTCTGGGTTTTATTTGAAAAACCCTCTTTCTCCTATGATGCAAATATTTTATTAAGAGATGGAAGTGGGTGAAAATACTTCCTGAAGGCCTGCAGCTCTGAAAACTAAAGGGAATTGGTGGGTGGAAGGAAAATCTTGTGTACGTGGATACAGTGAAGATGGTAGCAAGAATTTTGTTTGGGACAAGGATGAAGGAATTAAGAAACAGAAAAATATTTGGTGGAGGGGTGACAATAAGGGAAAAGATGTGCCCGGGATGAGGAACCATTTTTTTGTTAAGAGGGTAGAGTTTCAAAGACGGTCCAAAGATCTTCATCCATTGAATTGATTTCATTTTAATGTTTTAAATAAATAAAAATGAAATTCGATGAACAGGACATTAGGTCAGGCTTTCCCAATCTGGTACCCTCCAGAGGATTGGGCCTGGATGCACATCAGACCCAGTGAGTGTGACCAGTGGTCAGGAATGGTCAGATGGTGCATTCCAAAATATCTGGAGGGGAAGTTGGCTTAGGCTTACGGCATAGCTTTGAGCCTCCTTTTTCTGCGTCTTTCCTATGGGAGAAAGCATGGCATGGGCATAGCTGCTGTTCACTGGCCTTCTGGGAAATGAGAGACCCATTGTCTGTACAGCATTTCCCCCCACTCCTCACTTTTTGTAACTACATAAACATCTGTGCACTTCCTATATATGGAAAAGTTCACCCACTCAAAAACATCTAGCATTTCCTTTTTCCTTGAGGTCTTTGTCATTTTCTTCTTGTATAATTGGTTTTACGGCAATGGTCAATGCCTTAGAATCCAAATCTTTGTTATCTTCCTTGGCTTTGATTGATTTCTTCTGGAGGTACTGATACTTTATGCTGGTCACAGACTCTTAGTGTCTAGCTTCTAAAGCATTAGCAACACTATTAACAGACAAGCCAAGTTCCTTCTGGTGAAGTCCTTTGCTAAGCTTACAATAAGTACTAAAATAAAATAAAATAAAATAAAATAAAATAAAATAAAATAGGAATGTGAAGTCCAGCAGTAAGAGGCTCCGACCTCTGGCAGGGGTTTGGGATTGCTTTGTCGCTCTTTTCTGTTACAAAATAACTCTGTAATATAGCATTACACAACAGGTTGGAGAGCTGCACTCAGAAGCAGTGGTGTAGAGCACTCAGTGATGTTCAGTGCTGATACTGCAATAAGGAGGTGAGACTGAGCCTGGGTTAGATTCCCATACAAACCTGCTCCATTGCTCCCAGCTTCCAATCCATTTCAATTGTCCCTCAAAGCTCCTCTTGGACAAATCAAGTCCTCACTTGTGCAAAGAGGCGCCATACTCTATTGGCTTTTTAAACTATTAAAGCACAACAGATCAATAATTTTAATACTTGGTCTGTTGTTATCAAAAGCTACCAAGATGTGTGAATCACTTCACTAACATAAAACCATATTCCTCCTGCCTGCCCCATACCACAATAAATTTGCAACACCATTCCTTTGGGTCATGTTCATCTTTTCTCCAGAGATCCCAGTATGGCACATTCGGGCTATCATGTTACACTATTACTAAGGCAAAGGACACACTGGATCTCTCTGACCTGATGTAATTAATAGTTTTCTAAATGGCAGACAGATTAATCTGGCAATACATTTAACCCCAGCAAAGGGTTGTTGTAAGCCGCCCCGAGGCCTTGGCAAGGGGCGGCATAGAAATGTTTTAATAAATAAAATAAATAAATAAAAAGTCTATGGAAAAACAAACTGGGCAAGAGCTGCCAAAGTACTTAAGGCTTTATGTCTAATTGTAGGCCATACCCTTCCTACCTCAAAATCACAAGCTTTAAACCAGCCTGTCCTGTACAGCTAAATTCTTGATTAACCCACTTACTATTTTCTAAGTTTAAAACTACTGTCCATTTCCCTGCACCTGTTTCCTCCACCCCCTATTTCTGGTTATAAGGGTGGAATACAATTCTTCTGATGTGGCCCTGTGACTTCTATTTGCAATGCTACTTCAGATCTCAGAAGAAGTGGAAATTCTTCAGGATAGGGCTGCCAACAGACCAGAAAAATTGACCTAGTTTCCACTAGTGCCTTGAGCAGTATCCTTATTCACAGGAATTAGCAGGTGCTACTTCTTATAGCACAAACTCAAGAAGCTCATCAGGTGATGTTTACTAATGAAGCAGCTGTTCAAGGCAGAACTAGTGTGGCCCATTGAAAAGCTGGCAGGTTTGCTTGCACAGTAGTGATTTGACTGGAGGTTCTCTGTACAAGTAAAAGGAAACAGATGTCAGCTTACCTTCCTACAGAGCATTGTCAATTTGGCAGAAGGAAGCATGGCAAACCACCACTGTCCCATTTTAGGATGCTGCAAGTACCAATGCCCAGTGAAAAGCAGCTTTTTATGTAAAAGTTTCCATTTGCATCCAGGCTGTTTTGCAGGCTCTCAAATGATGGAACAGTTGGCCTCAAACTGCTTGCAATTTCAAAACACCAGGCTTGCAGCAGTATGAATTCCCATATTTCTTTGGTATGCTGATGTGGGAGAAAACAGCTTGAAACCTGATAACAGAAAAAGTCAGTTTCAAAAGAAGTCATCAGGAGGTTATACCCTTACAGCCACGTCATAGGGAAAAGAATACAGCAGCTGCATGTGAATTTTCACTGGGAAAAGTGTTTGAAGAAAGGTTCTCAGAGGGAAAGTGAAGAAATCTTGCTGGATCCCTGCTGAGACTGAGAGAACTGGGCATGTTCAACCTTGAGAAGAAAAGACTGAGGAGGGACATGTTATTCCTCTCTAAGTACCTCAAAGCCTGCCACAAAGAGGAAGGTCAAGATCTCTTCTTGCTGATGCCAGAGTGCAGGACACAGGAAAATCAAAGTTCCAACAACCCAGATTCAGGCTGGGCATCAGGAAAAGTTTCCTCACTGTCAGAGCAATACAACCGTGGAACCAGCTGCCTAGAGAGGTGGTGGGCTGTCCCACAGTAGAGACATTCCAAAAGAAACTGGACAGCCATCCGAGTGGGATGGTGTAAAGTGGTGTCCGCAACAGCAGGGGGTTGGACTCAATGACCTTCATGGTCCCTTCCAACTCTACTATTCTATGATTCCTTGAATCCAGGGTTGCAGAATCCGTGGTGTGCAGATGCTTTATATGGAGCAGTGGGCACGTGTCCCACCTCTGTGGCCCTTGTTCCAATTGTACTGCAGGCCAGACCACCTCCATAAGACATACTCCATAAGAATCAACATAATAAGTTGATTCTAAGTGTTTATTACTACCGAAACAGATATCATAGGAGAATAAGTTGATTTGTGGTAAATTTAATACCAGGGCTGGGCCTTCCTTCCAAAGAGTTCACAAGAAATTGCAGAGTGTAACCTTTGCATGACAAGTGGGATTTAATTTCTGAACCACGTTGTACTCTGCAAGCTTGTCTATGACTTGGATTGCAAGGTCTGTCAACCTGTAAATAAGTGGGCCATCCTTGAATATCCCATCCCTTTTTTCACTTCCTTGACTACAGTGCTCAGAACACTTGTGTGCATAAATTGTGTGCATCGCATGTTTCTGTCTAATAAGATGGACACAATTCCCCTACTTGAACCCAAGCTCAAGCAGAACCTATGAGTTAGATTAGACTATGTGAGCCAAACCTTCTTTTCTACTATGTAATCATTCTGGAAAGGTGGGCAGCCTACACTGCTAAGGGAATGTCACAGGTTCACAGGTATAGACCTTGAGGAATGATGACCAGAAACTCAAGTTGTCAGACAGCCTCCATCAAAAATCACGTTGACTTCATCAAGTGTCTTAGACTTAGACTTCACACGCAAGTCTTCACAAGGGTTTTCCACTGCTTGTGTTGGAAGTTGAAGGTGCTTTCTTTACTTTTCCTATTGTTCCAAGGTCAGCGGTGATGTTTTTTGCATGGTACCATTTTTTTTTTTACCCTTGGTTTACTCTTATAAAATGTTTCCAGCTTCCCCATCTGTCCACAGGAGACTTCTGGAGCATGTTTTCTAGGCTCAGTTGGAATGCATGCTTGTTCAAGCTGAATGCATCACTTATTCCATAAGTGCTACTCTTAAATTCTTCATACTCTCTCCCCTTGTGTATGCAGCTCAACAACCATCTTGTATTTAAAAATTCAATTCAGTCTGCTGGAGAATGAGAGGGAAAATGTGATGAAAGCTGCAGAGATGTGTGTGATGTTGGGGGAACAGCTACAAGAATACTGTCTGGGGTGTGTAACAGCTTGTGCATATAGGAATATCTGAATATCTAATTTTCTGCTTCTGGTAAGAACACTGAATATTTGCTGTTGGGGATAAGTTACTTGACCAGCTGTGAATCTCACTGTTTGATGCACACAGTGACGGGCTATGACTGCCTGAGCTCATTGCAATCAAGTGCAGTTGACATGAGTGTAGAAACAATTATATTGGTGTCATCTAAGGTGAAACTAGAAGCTCTCTGTAGAGCATGTTCTTCTTGGAATCTACATGGTCAAAGGGGGCTCACCAAGGGTTATCAAGGGGAGAAACAAAGGGAAACCAGAGTGGCTTGGTGGTGAATACTGCTATACTGGGAATCAGGAGAGTTGGATTCTACTCGTTACTTTGTCATGAAGTCCCCTGGGTGACTATGGGCCAATCACTTCCTCTCAGCCCAAGGTTATTGTTGTGAGGACAGGATGGAGGAAGGAGAAACTGCCTTGGGTTCCTTGCTGGGGGAAGTCTGATGTATTTGCAAGCGTTTTCCATTGCTTGAGTCAAGTATACTTTTCTTTAGTTTTGCAGCAGTGGAGCTCCTTGCACGACCACCAATTTTTCTCTGTCCATTTTCATGCATGGTTCACTCCATGGAACAATGCAACTCCTAATGCAGTGCATTTCTGGGGTGTTTTGCCAATGAAACCTGAACGGAACTCTCCTTGTCTGTGAGGGGGGGAAAAGGCTGCTACCAAGGATAAGCCTTTGAATCCTTTGAAAACCTCCATTTCAGAATGTGCCTCCATTTTTGCCACTCATTGTTCAAGTAACAAAGATGGGACTGGACATTTTGCAAGAGCCCTATAGTATTTTGTGTAGACACACTTGTGCTTTGGAATAGCAAACATGATTATGCACTCAAGCTAGTTATAGGTAGCCAACACAACCAATTATATGCATTTCATTTCCATTACCACTGAAAAGTGCTTCTATTAATTGTATTTCCTGCCCCCTCAAAATTTCAGCTATATTTTATTCAGGTCTTCACTACTGAGACTTGCTTTTCATGAAACACTTAAGGCACATTTTTAAGGCTTTATCGAACTATGCAATTTGAACTAGAAAGAAAACTTGATTTGACAGCATCCATTCAAACCCAGATGAGCAAAATTTTGGAACAAACTTTCCCTGTCAAATATGTTGAACTTGGTTAGTTACATAGAGATTAGGAATTATGGGAATTGCAGTCCAAAATGTATGATAGGCACCAGGTTGGGGAAGACTGACTTATGCAGAGTTCTTTCCATATCCTCTGCATAAGAGTTTCCCCACCCCAAATTTATTTAATTGCTTTATTTCCTTCTGAACACTATTATCGTACTGTGTGACTCAAAAGAAGGTGAATACATTTACCCAAATACCCAAAGTGTTGAAAAAAGCAATCACACATGATAGCCTAGCTTGGGTATACATTTCCAAAACTTCTAGTTATATCCAAAGAGGAAAACGTGGTTGCCAGGATTGGAATGAACCAAGACCTTAAGCCAGCTTCAAACGCTGGCTTTTTCTGAAAGTAATATACATTGTTTCCTGGTCTACACATAATCGAAAACTATGATTAATAAATTCACTACAGAAGTGTTTGATCACAGTGCACTGAAAAGGGAACAGGAAGGGCAGAGAACAAAGCCACAGTACTTCAGGAAAAAAAAAGATCCTTATACATCTCTTGGCTTGATAAATGGGCTAGTATAAGATCATCATCAACCAAAGACAGAATTAGAAAGAAGCCCAGTAGCAGCAAGACAGCTGAGGTAAGAGGAATACTGATGACTCTCCTTTAGGAAAGCATCCCATAATCCATATCTGGTTATTAAGGCCCTCTCTTTCTTGTGTTCACCCATCATTCTTCAGAAACAAGGACTGATGTGAAAAGGAAGATTGCAGCGCTCAAGCTTGCCCTGGAACAAAGCCCCGAGCTGTTGTTTTAGCCCTGAAATGACTGGTAGGACTTCTGGAGTAGGAAAAATATTTTTGCTGTGTGTGTGCACCACTTTCCTTGCCTTTTTCTCTACCATGTTGTCCACATCTTAAGGAGAGAAAGAGAAAGTTTAATCTGTGACTGTAATTAGCACTGAACGGGAGGCTTCTGTGCTGCACACCTTGGTTGGAATTCTTTCCCGAGTGAATGGGCAGAAGGGGACAGAACTTCTGTGAGTTGATGCCCCCTGCTCCCAATACATCCCAGTAAAGTCAAGTAGACAGGGTTACCTATGCAAATAGGGGCTAGGCCTTGTGGGAACTATATTATGTCATGTATGGGGTACTTCCCAAAGGGGTTGTCTCCCAAACACTGATCTTCCAGATGTTTGCTTCATGACTATGGAAAACGGCATCTAGCAACAACCTCTGTCCCACAATCAAGAGAAAGCAGGGGCACACCTGAATGGTCAGATTGGAAGAGTGAGCTTCCCTCCCAAATGATCAAACTACCCACACCAACTAACACACCTTTCCTTCCCCCCAGTGGATTGGGTCCTTTCCAGTTCAGTCTGAGCTCAGGTGGATTCATCCAGGAGAGGTGTACGTTTGATGACTGGCAGGATTCCTGTCTACAGTCATTCGGGCTGGCAGATGAGTGGGAGGGGGCCTGGAATGGGATGGGGCGGCCCTCTTGTTGCTGCTGAACTTCAATCTGTGCTTAGAGTTTCTTACTCTTTTGCCAGACATGCAAATGGACTGTGCAGACCCCTGCTTTGCAAGGCCTCAGAACCTCCCTGAACTCATCACTCTAGTGAAGGCTGTTCCAGAAGCCTCACCCCATAAGAACCCAGGTGGACCTTGTCATGTTTTGCCCTTCTCCCCCTGCTGTGATTCACATCCTCACCTCGGCACTAAGCAGAAAAGCCTATTCTGATTCACATAGCTGTCCTCCGCAGATGTAGATGCAAACCTTCAGGCTCAAAATTAATCTCAGCCTCAGTAATGCACATGCAATGAGCAACGGTGAGTTGGATTTGCATTGCACCAACCGCATATGGGATGGTGCAAATGGGTGACTGAAACAGCAGGGGGTTGGACCCAACGGCCTTCTTGGCCCCTTCCAACTCTACTGTTCTATGATATGGATGGAGTTCTGATTCCGAGTGTCTGATGCTGGTGCGTGGGGAAACCAGTGCTTCTGTAGAAATGGCATCACTGGTTTCCCAGACTGCAGTTCTATACACACGCACTTTCCAAATGTTAGATGGGGTGAAAGGACTTGTAAATTGCTTGACGCCATCATCCATTTTCAAGGTACAATCTCCTGCTGTATCACGAGGGTGCATTTATAGCTGCATGTATAACATTGCCGGAAGAATTGTGCAATTTACATGAACCTTAATAGCTTCAGTGTAATGCTTGCTCCAGAAAGAAGGCTTGCGGAATAGCCTGTGGAGGAAGTCCTTAACTACTTGATAAAACTTGAAATCCAGTTTCAGTTTAATGAGCACACTCTGACTGAACTCGCTGGATTAAGGATAAGACTGCGAGGCCTTGCACATCCTGGCAGTGCAATACCTCATTTCCATAATTACTTTTACCATGTGAGAGTTGTACTGTCATCCAAACCCAACATGAATGGGTGCTGGAATGATTTCCACAGCACCCAAACTTTGAAAAAAGCCATGAGTTGCAGGCGGGTGTGAAAGCCACTGCACCAAACACCTGGGCAGGTCCAGATGACATGGCAACCAGCACCTAGCATGGATCATTGTGGAAACAAGGTAGCTTATGGCTGGCATGTGCAAGGCAGGGAAAAGAAACTGCTTTCCATGACTTGGAAAATATGGCCAACAGGTATGCCTGTGCAGATGATCAGTATTGCTTTATTTGAGGATATCAGGTGTTCAGCTCCAAAAGATTGCAAAGGCCAGTCCAGAGTTGGCTGGGTTGGTATCTGCCATGGCTCTCAAACTGGCAAAGGGCATACTGGCTCTGGAATGGTCCAATTCTTCTCCTTGGTGAATGTCAGCACAGCTAGGAGAAGGGGCAATATCACAACGATCCTCTTCCTCTAGATGGTGTTGTGGATCAGATGTGGAAGAGAGCCAGCAAAATAAGGGCTGAAGGAATGTAGCAGGTTTTATAGCTTTGCAGCATGAAGTGATATGGGATTGCTTCTCTGATGGTACCCTGCTTTTTGAAGTAGGAGTCTGAGCTGGTTGTACTAGTAGCCTGGCTCAAAGGACCTTCAGTTCCAGAAGGTCAGAGGTACAGAAGTGCTGGATCAGAGGTACAGAAACTCTGACTTGGGACCCATAGTTTTCCACCCAGTGTCCTAATATGACCCACTGGGTTCTGCAGATGGTCACACCCTTTCCTCCTAGCCCCACTCCTTTCCCCATCCACTACCTATGTGGTTGTTTCCCATTTTTGTGCAGTTTTTTGTCCGTTCTAAAAAACTTGACTGTTTATCTGCTAATCATTCACTAAACACACCTATATCTGCGACCAGTGCCGATTTACTGAGCTCCCCCCCCCCCCCCCCCCAAACCATGGATAAATTCGAAGAAAAGAAAAGTTTCTGAAGAAAACCAAACATTTAATGGTACGTGGGTAGATCAATTGCTTTTACTGCTGACGAACTTATGAGGTTTGCTGTTTAATGCATGCAGCCCTTTAGCACTAACTTTGACTCTGCAGGAAGCTGTTCTCCTATTCAAAATATATGAAAGGAGTCCTACTAGTTTATAATGTAAGATTAAAAATAACAGTTTTTAGTGACTGAACAAGAGCTGCAGCTAAATCATAATGAAGATATAGATCTACTTCTGTTTTAAGAAGATTCTTATAAAAATTCCAGCAACATTATTACATTGGGAGAGGGATGTTTGCTCAATATTTCACCATGTGATAAAAGGATGAGGGCACACAGAAACAGATGGCATTTTTGGTTTGCTGCAGGTGGAATGTTTGGTTTGCTGCTAGTGGATAATATAAGTTCAGCTTTTTATTTCATAAATACGAGGAGGACTCAGATAGACATTGAGTATTTTATTTGAAAGTAACTTTCAACCCAGCGTCTTTTTTTTCGGAGTTCAAAATGTTTTTGTTGCATGCAGAAATAAAAATGTGTTTTCTCTGTAGCTGTTCATTGATTTCATAAATGCAACACACTATAGTTTTTTTATACATAGCATAAAGGTAAAAAACCATATATGCAGTGTTATCTTCATTTTAGATGTCAAAAGGGTTTTGTGGCTCCTGGTGTTTTCTTTTCTGTGGGAAATGGGTCCAAATGGCTCTTTGAGTGTTAAAGGTTGCCGTCCCTGGTCTAGGGGATATTGTACCCATGGTGGGGTGTCATACTGGAGGGCGATTTCATCATGGGTTGTTGGCATTGGCCAAAGCGCTCCTCAGCAAAAGCAGTGAGAACCCCTGTGGCACTTTGTGATCTTGTCCCTCCCACTGCCAGCCTGTCCCCACACGTGATGGAAAATGACACTTTGGAACACCCATCGCTTTTTCCCCACACACTTTCAAAAATTATTGCTTCCGGCCCTGAAATCTTAGCACGTGATGATGATGATGATGAGGAGGAGGAGAAGTGGTCTTTTGCAAGTGTACCTGCGGCTGCCCAGTTTTGTCCGGACAATTTCCTAATCTGCTCCAGCTGTCAAAGAGATGCTGGCTAGTGTAGAGAGCACACAAGGAAAATGACAAGGTGAGCTTAGATGTGGACTAGTTGACAAGGCCTTGTTAAGGGGAATAACACAAGGGGAGAAGAGGAACTCATCTGGACTATGTTAAAACATAGATGAAAGAAGTAGGTGTAGCAAAAGGAGGGAGCAATCCTTCCCATGTGACTTAGTAATTTTCTCATTTTTAAGTGTTTAACTGACAGTTCTCAGGGTCTCCTGCTTTTTAAGACTTCTGTGAGTCTGCAGCTAGTTCAGGAAGGTGATTAACTCCACTGGCTTTTTGCAATTCCTTTTTCATCCTGCTCCAGTTACTTCAGTTTCCCCACAGTTCTTCTCTTATGGAACAGCATTTGTCCCCTCCATCCTCAAAGTTGCTCAGATGTTTTATTTAAGTAGGAAAATCCAGCTTTACTTTGAAAGTTCACTTTAAACAAAAAAAAAAAAATCATGGCAATTCATCTGGGTGTGAAAAGAACAGAGGTACTCAAAATTTAATGCCAGGAAGTATACTAATGACTGTGGCCATTCTTGTTTTTTGCCAGCAGTGTTTGAAACCAAGTTCTACCCAGCCAAAAATAAAAAATGAAAACAAAACAAAATAAAATGAGGGGATGCAAGTGGTAAGATAAATGCAGTTTCCCCATCCAAAAGTAATAAAAACATGAAGCTCTGATTTGCTGCAAAGGAGCAAGGCTGCCGAATTTGCAGAAAAAGACAAGAAAACCTCAAGCTGAGTTCTAGTGGAGCTGCTTAGCATAACTGCAGTGTAAGCTACCCTGTGTGTTTCTTTACTGTTTCAAAGTCTCTTTCATTCTAAGTTCTATTGAAAGCAGCTTATCCGGCCACAGACTGTTGCTCACAAACATCAGGTACTCATGCAGATAGAACTAGCAGTTTCAAAGAAGTTGCCCAGTATTACTGACAAGGGAAAGACAGATGATGGCGTTCAGCAATCCTTGCAACAACCTTGTCAAGTAGGCCAATATTATTACCTTCTTATTGCAAACAGTGGAATGAGAATAGCTTGCCTGAGGCCATCTCATGACTCTGCAGTTGAAGCAAAATTTGAACTATTGACTTTGACTCTTGGCCATGAATTAGATTTTTTTTCAGGACCAAATTAGATATTGTGCAAAGCTGCATTTAATTTCCCCTGCCTCTTTTTAATAACAAAAAGTAGCCTCAAGAGGATATCAGTTTAAGCATAGAGACAGTTTGAGGAGAGACAACCCAAAACTTTTTCATAACATTCAGCATGAAGGTAATTTTATAAAGCTTACTTGCTATTCTGTAAGTCTTTGGTCTTAATAAAGTGATTGCCTTGGCAATATTTCATTTCTTTTATTTTCTTCTTTTCATCTTTCTTTCTTCTTCTTCTTTTTTGTTAAAAAAGAAACAAAAACAACCCCCTGACAAAAATCAATCAACGTGGTTGCAAACATTCTATAAAAAGACCAATTCACTTTATGCATTTATTTTCCTCCCCTTTTCTTTGCAGAATATAAATTATCTCTTCAAAGTCATTTTTTCTTACATGTTTACACTTGAAATGCAAAGAAGTTGGTGGAACTGTGCATGGGGAGTGGGTGGGGAAGGGGGAGAGACAGTTCTTGACATACCTGATGCTTGTGTATCCTACCATCAAGCACATGATTTCACCAGCAAACACAATATTCCAGAAGTTTATTATGGAACTTTGTTTCTACCCCCAACTGCTACCTTCCACTGTCAGTGCAAGAGGAGTTGGTAGTTCTTGGGAAGCCATACAAATATAGACAGATTTTGCACTCTGGAAGTCCTAGCTTAATAGCACAAGTACACTCTGTGCTCTAGAACCTGGACTTTACCCCTTCAGAAAACCACCTCTTTTCCTCTAGCACTGCTTCTGACTGAAGTCAGCAGATCTCATTAAGATCTTGACAACACATTGATATAAGGAAATATATTTTCATAAATCCCTTCTTGGCCCCATTCCTTCCTTGATGGAGGCTAGGTTGCAGTTAGTCCCCCTTACGTCTCCACACCCTCGGAACATATATTCTACCTTCCCAGCTGCATGTTTGGACCCTGCCTTCTCCCATATAAATAAATAGTTGCCTGGCACTCCTTTGAAGAAAAGTGACATTCTACCTTTGAGTGCAGGAATACAGTTTAGGCAGATCATGCCATTGTGCCTCACACTGACTGGCTTGCATCTGCTTACAGACACCCCAAAGAAGTAGCTGAATTTACCACTATGAAATATATCTCCTCTCCTCACTGCCACAACCCACAAGAAGGTTGATTATTTCAGTTATTTCTATTTCCTTTGTCGTTGTCTTCTCTCCCTTCCTTCCTCTCTTATTGCATGGTATTTATATTCCACCTTTCTTACTCTTGCAGACAACCCAAGCCAGGTAACTATGTTCGCCTGAGCTCCAATTTCCCTTCACACCAACCCTGGGAGGTGGGTTATGCTGAGAATGGGTGGCTGTCCCAAAATTACCCAGTGAGCTTTATGGTGGCGTGGGAACTAGAATCCAGATTTCCCAGGCCCCCAATCCGGCATTCTCACCACCACACCCCCCTGGCTCTGAATGTTCTTTCACCTATAATATCTGTGGATTGTGTTCTTATGCATCGCAAATGTACCTCTCTCCTGCTGTAGCTTGCCAGAGGCAGAGGCATGAAGGTTGTTAGCTGCATCCATTTCCCTGTTCATAAAGTAAATGCATCGTGACATAAAAATGGTTGAACATGGTGTATTACCCCAAAAGGACAGGTGGAAGACTATTGTTTATCTAATGTTGCTTCCTTTAATGCAAGACGGAGTGTCACGGTTAGTATGGAAATAATGGCCTCTGCATCTTGTTTGGGGCAGTTCTTGCCAAAAGGAGAGCTTCATTTGCATGAGCTTTGGAATTGAGGTCTTGACCATATTGGTTCATTAGAAATACTCTGACATTGTTTGTAAGACCTGAGGTGCTCATCCTCCCTCCACAGCCCCTGCTGCACCTGGCTACCTTCCAAGAAAGCCATTAGAATCTCCTCCCTTACTTCTCCTTGAATTGTAAACACAGCACAATGCTCTCTTTGTCCTAGTGGAACAAGAAGTGTCTGGGGAAACTGTCAGTTCAGTTGGTCCTACGATTAAATTATTGACTTCACACATATGCAATCAGCCTATGGAAGAACTGTGGCATCCAAAGGGAGCCTGGATGGCAGCAATTTTATTTCTCTGAAGTACTTACAGTTTTCCTTTTGGGGTCTAGTCTAATCAGAAAAAGAACATGAATCTAGGCCGTACTAAGTTTTTCCACTCTGAGAAATAACTGGCTGGCTGATTCCATCCACTCCAGTGCAGCTCTTGAGGAGAGGTGGGGCACTGCCAGGGTTGTCATATCCTGATGGTTTTGGTCCTCTGATCTCTGGAATGTCTCCCAGGCTCCTGCTTCTGAGTTTCTTTATTGATTTATTTATTTAAAACATTGATATGCCACCCAATTGTACCACAGCACCTCTGGGTGACTCAAAATTACGAGATAAAAACATAATAAAAACCAATAATACATTAAAAATAAAATAACAATAGAATATGTACAGAAAATGCAAAACAAAGACCTTATGGCATTAGTTATTAAAATATTCTTGTTTAAAAAGGAAGATCTTCACCTGGTGTCGAAAGTAAGAAAGTTGCCAGGCGAATCTCCTTGGGGAGAGCATTCCAGATGTGGGGAGCAGCTGCAGAAAAGGCCCTCTCCTAGAGGCCACCCCTCTCACCACCTTAAGGGATGGCTCACACAGGAGGGCCTCTTATAGATCTCAAAGGCCAGGTAGGCACATACGGTTTGCTCTTATGACCTCCAAGAAGAAGCTGGCCTGGTTCTTTTTGTGCCATCTTTGTGCAAGAGGAAGGAGAGTGTTTTGGATTCCCTGAGGCGAAGTCAGAGTTGCATTTCCAGCCTTGGACCTGGGAATCCAACAAATTCAGTGATCCTCTTGGCACTGTCTAAGAGACATAAGATAGTTCTGCTGGACACATTGAACCACTCCATCTAGCAAAAAATGGCAGGGCAAAAATATGCAGGATTAACTTGTACCATAAAATAATACCTGGACAAATTCCATGAAAATTGTCCAGAGAGCCGGAGTGGTGTGGTGGTTAAAAGTGCAGGACTGGGACTCAGGAGATCTGGATAACTTTGGGCCAGCCACAGACTCAGCCCAGCCTACATCACAAAGTTGTTGTTTTGGGGACTGAGAGGAGGAGGCCTATGTAAGCCATCCTGAGTTCCTGGGAAAAAGTGGGGTATAAATATAATCAATCAATAGAATCTCTAAAACCAGCAGTGCAAATGCACAGTTAGTGAAAGACAACCTGAAATAGATGGATGTCAAGGTGTGTTTAGTGACAATCCAGAGTATGGGATAAACCTTTCCTAAGGGGTCCCAGATTCTCAGGTCAAACTTGTTGGAGACCACATAAGGTTGTACAAGGGATGCAGAATACCTCCTGCTCACACATCATTGAATAAAATCCAATGTGCATATGAATATTTGCTTGAAAGGAGCTGATTAGTCAACTAAACACTTCTTTATCTACTGATAGTGTTTTTATAACTTGGTGCAAGTTACATATCTGTTATCACAAAGCTCTATCAAAGCAGTGACCTCTAGTGGGTACCCAAACAGGGTAGAAAGCAGATACAAAATGTCTGCTCATTCAAGTACAAGTGGAGCCCTGCCAACCTGCAAACAAAACATGTGGTATATTTAATTTATTCAGTCTTTCTCTGCCCAGAAAGTAAGATTTATTGGCTTCCCGCTAGAATGGACACTGTTTGAGAGGGAAGTTTTATTACCACCATTTCGATTTTGACCATTTACCTCAGTTAACGTTGCAAATCAACACCCTTTGTGTCTAGAGGTTATTGATTAGAAGATAATTCTTGACTAGCACAAATTCTTAAGGTCACCCAAAGGTTTATGCAATGGGAGTGGTGAACAATAATGTTGATGGATATCATTCTTGCTAGGGATTATGATCAAAGATAATCTGGGGTTGCAGTACGGTTGAAATAAAATTACATTGGGTACCCTCACCTCTCTGATACATATACTTATCTCCTACCTTCATTTACAAAGGTGCACTGAGACAGTTTGCTAGATATACCAGACTGAAGAAGGGAACACCTCTGTAGAGCGAAACCACATCATTAGCATCCCTCTGCAATGTTTATGTTGGCCTCTACTAGAAATAGGCTGGTTCTAAGCTACTATATACCGCATCATTTTGCAAACTTAAATAGCACTAGCAGAGCTCTTTGAAGCTGTATAAGAGGTTGTGCACTGCATATGTAAGGTGCAGTGGGTACACAGCCAATTGCTCAAATTTAATATGGCATAAATTTTGCAAATGCAACTTTACCTATATACTCTTCTTGTGCATAGTTTGGAACCTAGTGCCTGTTAGTGCAATGGCATTTCTGCCAAACGAATGACACAGCTGATACTGTGAAAATTGAGATGAAAGTACAGTGCAATCCAATTCATATCTACTCAGAAGTAAGTTCCAATTGTCTCAAATGGGGCTTACTTCCAGGGAAATTGGTATAGTGTTTCAGGCTTAATTTCCCATTTGGACAAAATATTTGAGGAATAAGGAAGAATATTTTTCTGTACTTTTTAAAAGAAGGATTGGCAAAGACAGCCTTCTTTAAGAAGTGTGTGGCATAGCCTCATGTCCAGGTGGAAAAACTTTCTGCTTTATCATAGCAGTTAGATTCTTTATCCTTTCCTTATGACAGCACAAATGAATAGGCAAATTCATGGGGTAGCATTTCTCTGTTTTCATGAATAGCATGCCTTGGATGAAAAAACCTCTAGTCTCCCTTGCATCAAGATTAGGGATGGATTAATCTGTTAGGTTCTATTATGCATAGTTTCTCACTTTGTCTCCATTTTTCTAGTGTTCACTTGGATCATTCCCATGTCATTGGTTTATCAAAAGAAAACAAAACATAGAAGTGACCACATGAAAAATTGGCAGTATCTGTGTGCATATGTCTCTCAATATTTTCTTCCTTCTTTGTCTCAGATATATGCATTTTGGGAGCACTTCCCCATCCTACATTTTTGATTTCAGGAATTGCCGTGCAAAATTCATTGATTTCTACAACAGCATTGCCAAAGAGCTGTGCTCTCATCTGGGAACTGTAAATTTGCTAAGCTTGCATAACATTTCAAGCTGGAAACATTTCTCACCCTTTAGTTGCCAGCAAGCATCATTTGATGGAGCCTTGTCCTGAACTGTTCAGGAACTCAAAGGCCTGGTATAGGTTCCACTCAGGGACACATGTGAAAATGAAGTCCTGGAAAAGGGTTTCCCTGACCCTTCTTCTTCATTGTGAACTGCACATTGACTTTGGTAGAAATCTTTCTGTTGGGCTGAAGAGGAGACTTTGCAGAAAACACGAAGGGACACTCAGTCCCTTCAGCTCAGTCATATCGTGGGGATTCTGCTATGCTGTTTTCTTTGAATGGTCATTCATGTCCAGGCCTTGGCTGGAAAACAGGGACGGTTTTGTGCCAGCCCTTGAAAAAGCAAAGCCATAAGTGGAGGGGAAAAGAAAAAAAAATGGAGGAGCAAAAAACAAATCTGACTCGATTGCTTTAGCTCAGCTCTATTTCATGCTTCCCCCAGCAATAGACCGACTGCATCAAGAGACCATGCATTTATAATGCATAACTTTTTAAATGGCTGCTTACCACAAATTCCATAAGGCATTCATCCCCAGATGCATGATGGGCCTACAATGTAATTATCTGCATTTGTTATATTGTTAGCTCTAATGACTTTAAGCAACAATGCCAGGAACATTTGGGGCTGGAGAGAAAGATCACTGTGAAAAGGAAAGGAGGTTGCAAAATAATGTGTTCATGGCTAGCAGTGCAAAACTCCTTTGAAGTTCCACAAATTGAGCACACAGGCAGAGATAAATAAACAGAGGCTGCTTGAAAGGTCTATTTTCTTTGATGACACCCTTTGGATGCTCTTCTTTTCATCCCAGCAGACTGCGATTGTGTTACTGACAGCAGAAACTTATGTATGCTTGCTTTGACATTGGTCTCACTGGTCAATGGGATTTACTCTGGAGGGATGGCACATGGACTGCAGCCTTAAAATGCCACAGGGACTCTGACGGTCTTTTCCTACTATAGCATCTATGGAGCGTTCATGAAGGAGCTCACAGATGTATGAAGAAATAGGACTGACAGCAATGGAAGGCCTGATGAGGAGGCCCTCCGTCCTCTGAAGAGCACAGTCTCAAGAGCCCCCTACCAGGAATGCTTCCTCTTCGCCATTGCAACCTCCTGCTCACTCGCCTCTTGTTCTGGCCCAAACAAAGGTGATGTTGAGAAGGACAAGGCTGGCTACCTCCTCCTTCCCTTTCAAGCAAACAGTGATGAGAAAGAGGAGGAGGAGAGATGACTGCTGACACTGGTTGTGAGAAGCTAAACCAACTGAGGAAGGGGTCCCATTAAGGGCATCTTGCTTAAGGGCTTCATAAACCTGGAGAGAGCACTGGGCCTGAACATCAAGCATGAGGCCTCCATATCCGTGAGAGCTACACTACAGAACAGCAGGGTGTGCAGACACTAACACTGGAAGCGGGGAGGGTGGCTGGATGTGAAGTCAACCGCATGGTCAGCACCACTGAGCAGTGGTTGACATCAAGGGCTGCAGAGTTCTTCTTCCTTAACCTTGCTGGCCTGATGCAAAGCAGGGAGGGAGGCATGACGGAGATGAGAATGGAACAACCTATCACCCAGGTGCCAGCCAATTACACCAGGAACAGGCAGTTTGGTGGTCTTGCAGTTTTGGGCAACAGCTCCTCTGTGCTGCAGCCAGCATGACTACTGGTGTGGGATTATGGGAATTGTAGTCCAGCCCTTCTGGAGGGCATGAGGCTGCCTATTCTGAATAGCATTAGGGTGCTCTGTGCCACTCTCAGTTGCCATCCTGTCTGCTGAAGCAAAGAGACAGCTATGCATATCTGACCTATTCCTTCACCCCAACAGATAGAAAAGCAGCTTCATGCTGCTTTCCATTTGTTTGCTCCCTACATGCTTTGTTTTTTCTTCTCCCTGCTTTGGAACGAAACTACGGGGCATGGACGCTTGTGCCTTTGAAAGGGTCTCTATTGTCCTTGGAGTTCTTGCCAGCAGCAAGAGCCAACTCCGGTTTCTTGCCCACACCCCCTGCCCTGCATCTTTTCATTACAAACATTGCAGAGGTAGCTAAGGTAGTGCAGCGATGTGAAACCCCATCAAGATATCCGAGCTCAGCAACACTTGCCAATTGAGCTCGGATATGCTCTTTCCTTACAGCCGAGCTTGTTTTACATTCCTCAGACAGAGCACCATGAATAATTCCTTTGGAGGATCCGCTTGAATGTTTAAGGGATGGCAGGAAATTGTGCCACTGTAACGGTTCTATTTGAATAGTCTAATTCAGAGACTCTTGAATGGTGGCCAGCGATTCATGGACTTCGTAGAAAGAACTGTAATAGTATGGATGCTCTAGAAGATGAAGAACAAAACTAAGGGGAGGTTTTTTCCTCTAATTGGCTGCCTTCCATCCACCAGTTAATAGGCATGTAAATTTAAGTTGTTCCCGCTGCCTGCTCCCCCTCCCCCAGCAAATCTTCATCTGACCAAGTCAATAAAATTATCCCATGTAGTTAGATTTCAATTTGGACAGTGATATCTTGCTGAGGTCAGGAGGGCCATCAAGTCCCAAGTACACAACTGTTCAGTTCTGGTTTCCTTTAATTCCTAACTTCTTTGTCCTTTCTTTCCATTCATATCCTGTGTGTGCAAAATAGCTTTTGTTGTTAGACAAACAAAACGGGGGGGGGGGAGCAGTTGGGTAATTGGCAGGGCTCTGCCACCTAAGTGGAAATAAATATACTGATAAACAAAGACATTTGCAGTGAAGGGAGCAGCCTGAGCATCCCATCTTTCCTTCCACCCACAACAGCAAACAAGAGCTGCTTTCAGTCCAATGTTGATTCTCCAGATATCAGTACATAATTATTTATCCTTGCAGTCTCTTTCCTTCTAACTCACTCTCTATCTTTCTCCTTTTAGGTCTCTCAAAAATGCAAAATCAAACCAACCATTAATGCAAAGGGGCAGGGCAGGGAACTCAACAGCCTCAATCATAAAAACATTTTCTTAGGAAATGGGTTTTACTGAAATCATTTGGATTGCCAAGTTGTTTGTTTAGCATCAGAGTAGCAGCCAGAAAATAACACCATTCACTTAAAGCTCTCATTACAGTACATTTTATTCATCACTGAACTGGAGGGTCAGTTCCCCACTTGATGCAGGAGATCCAGAGCTGAGCATCTCCAACAGAGAGCTATTCAGCGTCTGCCTAAAGATGTTTAGCAAAAAAGAGTCTGCCATCTTGCTAGGTAATTAGTTCCATTGTCGAGCTGCTCTAAACACTAAGACATTTCTTTGTTGGTCAACCACCATTTTCTTCATCCTTCTTAGACTGTCAATGGTTCAGGGAAGTAGTGACTGACATGTTGTTGTCTTTTGAGATTACTCATGGAAGCCTTTGTGTCTTCTGGAGCTCTTTGAAAGCCTCTACAGCATGGATGAAACATGTCTGTCCAGGAATGTCTGAGGAATCCAACAGGGAGGCAAAAATCCAACAGCTTTTCATGATTCAAAACCAGTCGAGTAGACCTAAAGCACTCCAAACTTACAGGAAATTTTTAATGTGGAAACTTTAAATTCAAATGTCAAATTCAGAAGTTTGTATATCAAAGGTGAATGTTGAAACACTAGCACATGTAGGGATTTTCTGTATTTGGCATTTGTTTTGGGCTCACGATCCCTTACTCACAGAACTTCATAGGGTCTTTTCATGATGTTATACTCCAGTGCCTCTTCTGGAGTTTTCCAGACTTTTTGCAGTTTTTTAAAGCAAGGGAAATCTGGTATTAAATTATAAATTGCAGCAAACTGAAATAAAAGCCCTGTGGAAAGATAAAAAATCACTCGAGTGCAGCTGTAACACATCACCACTTTGTGACTGGTTAATGGAATATAGAAAGATGGAAAAATATGAAAAGCCCTACATGTGCTAGTGTTTCAACATGTCTAAAGGCTGTGTATTGCTTCTGCAATGAAAATGGAAGAAAAGGTTCAGTAGACACCAGGTCAAACCCCTCTTGTATACAAGCCTGTAGGATATTTTCCAATATTTCTTTCCCATGCAAAATAATTGCTACTATTGCAGGTTTATTATTGTTTCCTTATAATAAAGTCTAAACTCACCATCAGTGATAGTCCTCATCAAGAAAAGCAACTTTAGTTAGCTAGCTAAGGCTGAAGACCTATGGTTACTTACCCAGGGGGAAATCACATTAGAATTTGTAGAATTTACTTCTCATTGGGCATGGCCAGGATTGTACTGCAATGTTACAAATCACAGAATCATAGAACTGTAGAGCTGGAAGGGGCCAAGAAGGCCATTGGCTCCAAGTCCCTGCTAAGTGCAGGATTCCAAGTTAAATTATTCCTCTCAAAGGGTTGTCCAGCTGCATCTTGAGTGCCTCTTCTGTAAGAGAGCCCATAACTGACCTAGGTAATTGATTCCATCGCTGTACTGCTCTAACAGTCAGGAAGTTCTTCCTTATGTTCATCTGAAATCTGGCTTCTTATAGCTTAAATCAAGGTTCCCCAACCCCCAGGGAACTGGGCTGCACAGCAGGAGGTGAGCAGCGGGTGAGCAAGCAAAGCTTCCTCTGTATTTGTATCTGCTCCCCAGTGCCAGCAGCACTACCTCAGCTCTATCTCAGGTAATCAGGCCTTAGATTCTCGTAGGAGTGTGAATCCTACGGTAAACTGTGCATGAGAGGGATCTAGGTTGCACACTGCTTATACAGATTATCATTAGCAGAGAGATTTGACTGCACAAAGACTATAATAAATCAATTGCTTGCAGACATATCAAAACCCTATCAGTGATTGACAAGTGACCATTAAGCTGTGTCTAGTTGCAGGAAAACAAGCTCGGGGCTCCCACTGATTCTGCGTCATGGCAAGTTGCATAATAATTTCATTATATATTACAATGTAATAATAAAATAAAATAGAAATAAAGTATACAACAATTGTAATGTGCTTGGCTCAGCCTGCACTATCCCCAACCCCACTCCCTGGTTCGTGGAAAAATGGTCTTCCATGAAACCAGTCCTTGGTTCCAAAAAGTTTGTGGGCCACTGGATTAAATGGAAGCAGTAGTTTAAACTCACATCCTTTTAAGTAAGAGGAGAAACAGCCCCTGCCTTTGAGTACTGTGACCAAAACACAGCGAAAAGGCACTGCAGTGCTTCACCCACGTTTTGCTCGTTGGCTGCAATCCTACGCATATTCAGATGGAGAAATGAAGCACATCCCAGCAAGCGACGGACAGACATGCCCTGCCATGCTTTAGCTCTGTCAGAACATGTGTAGGACAGCACAGGACATTGCTGTTGGACCGTACACCATGGCTGGGAAGCAGGATGCGTGATCCTTGCTTTGCCCTTCTGTTTGGGAAGTGCAGGGCTGTCATTTGGAGGGAGAAAAAAGGGGTTGCATCCTGCTTTGGTTGTGTTTGAATGTGAGCTTTCTTAAGCATTGCAGCCGAGGCACCATTGTAGCTGGAGTGCTTTGTCCAAGGATAATGCATTTCTTAGGGCACTTCCTGCTTTTCTGAAGTGCTGGTAGCCAGCCACTAATAGTGGCCATATTTCACATGAGAGGTGGTTCCACTTCAGTGGAGGATGAAGTGATTCATCTCTCCAGCTTGTCCATAAATTTAAGTTTATAAAAGAGCTTTGTGAGGCCATAAAATAAAAGAGGGCAGAAAGCTGTATAAATGTGCAGTATTATTTATTATTAATCAAAGCTAAGCTGTTTACTTACTCAGCATGGATGCTTTATTCATGCAAAGTCAAGCATCTGAGTCTATTAAACAAAGGCTTTGTTGAGCTAAAGCATCCGCATCTGGTTCCAAGAGATTCCTCATGTTCTTCATAGATCACCTTGGTGGATATAATAAGGCAGCTACCCTGCTTTACAAAATGCAGCCTCCAGAATCTTTAATTCAAGCTGGCCACTAGTCACTCCAGCAAATTGCTCTTTGCTGATTGAAAAGTGGCTGAGCTCTTGGGTGAAAAGACTCTTTGAATCGAAGAGTGTGCTTAAAATGGAGCAACTGATGTCCAGGGGATGAAAAAAGTTCTGTGTTTTGTGCATGAAAAATCAGCATACTTGTCCTCTAAAATACTCAAAGAATGGAGAGCTGCTGCTGCTGCTTCTCACACAGAGGAGGGCCAGGATCTCTCCTTAATCATCCCAGAGTGCAGCACATGGAATAATAGGCTCAAGTCACAGGAAGCTGGATTCTGACTGGGCATCAGGAAAAATTTCCCAACTGCTAGAGAAGAATAGCAAGCAATTACCTAGGGACTCTGTAGGCTCTCCCACACTGGAGGGATTCAAGAGGTGGTAGCCAGCCATCTTTCATATGGAGTCCTGCATTCAGCAGGGGTGGGACTTGATGGCCTCGTAGGCCCCTTCCAACTCTATGATCCTATGACTCTGAATGAAGGCAGTTGTCTCCTTGGGTTGGTTACTCTTGGCCAAATGATATGCAAAAACCCATAAGTCAAAACTGTATATAAATATCTCTGTTCTACAGGAAATTTAGTCCCTAAAGAGTAACCCAGAAAAACTGGGAAGGCCCAGAGTTCCATGGCAGACCACACATTTTCCACAAATAAGGTTGCTGGCTCAGTTCCTGTCTTCTCCCATTGAAAAAGAGCCTTCAGCAAAGCTTTGCAAATCGATAACAGGATGCCCTTCGAGCTTTCACCACTCAAGGCAGACCATTCCAGGCTATGTGTACACACATTGATTCAGAATTAGGCAGATTTATATATCCCATACAAACCAATCATCCTCCCCTTCGATAGGATGGTAATTACTTGTCATCTACTGACAGCTGTAGCATGAGAAGTCCAGTATACAAAAACTTATTTGTCTGATTAGCAAGGCATGTTGTTTGCTGACTACTGGACCAAAATACATGTTACAATAAATATGGCTTCATCTTTGCTCAAGTGTGTGCATTTCTAAGCAGCAGCCAAAGTGGTGGGGAGGGGCTTAGCTGGACTGGGACTACAGCACAGAAGAAAGACTTTTCCCCTTGCTGTGGTGCCATTAAAAATCACAGACCTCTCCCACCTCCAGTGGTCAAGATATAGAATTATTAGTGTCCATGGCAACTCCTCCTATCTTGACTTGGATCATGTTCTCACCTTCCATGTCTAAAAATGCACACCCACATAACAAATATCTTCCAAATATTTCCTCCAGGCAATCAGGCTAGAGACTGTTTACAAGCCAGTGACATTTCCAGTACTGGAGCCAAGCTCACCATTTAATTTTTCTTCTATTTGCCCAACAGGGGGAAGGGAGATGGAAATCAGTGCAGCTGGAAAATCTAAATCTAAACAGTATGGGATGACAGATACTTCTTATTTCTTTTTGCTCCTGGCTTTGATTTAGATAACGTCATTAAAATAAGTGGAAAGCACATCTTCCTTTTTACAAGTGCAATAAAATCACTGTGTGTATTATAAGGCATCATGTCTGTTGTCTGAGGAGTTATGGCTGTGACAAAAACATATAACTTATGGTGCAGATGGATCTGCAAGGTGATGAATTTGTGCCAAAGCAGTATTCTTTATGAGATGAGAAAATGCAGAATGGAGCAAAGCCTCTGCCTCTGCAAAGAGTTGGGACTGTAAAGAGCTTGCGAAAGGTGTTTGCTTTTGAGTCCAACTGTTGGTTTGGCAACATGGGGTTAAATTTAGGACTCACCGTGCTTCCTTGTGTAGTGTGTGGGCTTTGTTGCGGATGTCTGGCCTAAATATGAGGTAAAGCCAGAGGTTTCCAGCTTTGGCTGTCAGAAATGTTTCATAACATGCTGCAGATGGAGTTTCTGCCAAAAATACAAAACTTCAGAGTTAGCCCAAGATATTTTGCTGCCTGAAGTGAAGGACAATATGACCCACAGACCTCCATTCCAAGTGCCCAAGATGATGGGTTTTGCATTAATGGCCACAAGATACATGCCTCCTGTACTGGAGGCAACAAATTGGCTCAGAGGATGTGGAACAGGCTGTGTGGGACACACAAGCTCTTTGACACGGCAGCCCAATGCTTCCCAGAATATCTTTTCTGGAATAAGTCTGCTACATCACTTTGGGAAAAGGAAAGGCAAGGCCTACAAAGCCCTGTTTCAGTATTCCCCAACTTGCCCCCTCCAAATTGTTTGGATTACAACTCCCATCACCATTTGCCAGCCAGAAAAGGCCCGAAAAGAAACCTGCTTCCAGAATGACCTGTTCCCCAACACACTTGCGTTTTACCCTGAACTAGCATCCTGAGTGTACATTAACGATATGTAAAGAAATCGGGTGATGTGAATTCGTGTGCAAACCAAGTCATCATCTCTTAATTGCCTGATCTCACTATTTGGTCTTGCTCTGTATGGCACCAAACCTTTGACTGAATATAAAGAACAAGGAATAACTTTTAAAAGGATTCTCACTTGCTTCCTTACACAATGAATTTAAAGGTTTCTGCATCTTGGCATGTGTGTACACATTTTCTGTGAAAAAGCGAAATAGCAGTTTGAGAAACCATATAAGGAACCCATTACCAGCTGAAAAGAGTGTTATTGAAATTGATGGCGTTTTAATTGTACTCTGCTTCATCAGCCCATTTTTACCGTAACAAAAGAAATTATATTCTGTGTGAAGAGGGCTCATTAAGGACTCAACAGCAGAGGCACTAAATTAGCACATGTTTTTAGTGATCTGAGCTGTCATGATGTGCCTTGTGGGAAGCAATCCCAAGCAGAGGATTTGGGAAGGTGCAGACAAGGGTTACTGGATCAAAAATTGAAAATTAACAGCTCATGCACACATGACATCAAACAACATGGAAAACGGTTGAACTGTTCCAGCTCACATTGTGGATAAATCATGTGTGTGTGTGTGTGCTGGGGGTGGCTTTTTAGTGCTCTCTTATGTAAAAACCCTGTTGCATGTCATTATGCCGTCAAGTTTTCTCTGGCTTACCATATGCAAGCTCTCAAAAATGCCCTAACCATGGCAGCCTTAACTCGGCTCTTGGAAACTGAAGGTTGCGGCTTCCTTTATGGAGTTGATTCATCTCATAGTTGGTCTTCTCTTTCTTCTTTGACTTTCCCCAGCATGATGGCCTTCTCCAAGGAGTATTGCCTGTCACATACATTTGACTAAGTAAATGCTAAGCTTACCTCCTTGAATTCTTTTCTGTTTGCAAGAAATTGTGTGTATGTGTGTGTGTCTTTGTGTGTGTGTGTGAGAGAATGTATTTTAAAAATCCTCCGCTTGGACTCTGAAGTGGTACAGTCCATCACTGTACAGTCTCCAACAATATAATCCATTCATGCTTCATATAACTCTAAGATGACCATTTTTATCTGAATGAGACATTCTATCCTTGAATGGTATAATAGGGCTAGAAGGATAGATATGGAAGCTGGTTTAAATACCTCTCTGAAGCTAAGCAAGGGTGGCTACCTTTTTTTTTTTTTTTACTTAGAGAATTATGAACAATCCAGTGATGTATACTCTCAGAGAAGCAAAATGAACAGGACATATTGCCAGACATCGTACTAAAAGGTGTTTTTCCTCCACCTTTTAATAACAGGTCACTAATGCCTAGCAATCATTTTAGCCCATTATTATCATAGACTGTTCAGAATTACACTATTTATTTCTACAAAAGCAAGCACCTTAGTTAATATTTTGTTATTTATAAGCCACACACACACACACTTCCTGTCGCTCTTTGCTCTTGTTCAGAACCCTTTTCAGTCAGCTGGGGAAGGTAGGACTGATTCAACAAGGTTGGAAGACCCATCCTTGGGTGTGAATGAGGTTTGCAAAATCAACAGAAACAAAAAATCTTAGTCAATGTGAAGAGGGTTTTAGGAAGACTGTTTCCTTGTTTTGGTATCTCCTAATCTACAGGAGATGTATTTGACCTTCACATACACCATAGAGACTAACAGATTTCTTCATAGCAGTAGCTACTTGGTATCTAAATGTTCCTGATCCTATGTAGAACATGAGAGGAGAAGACCCATCCCTCTCTGCGTTCCATAAATGACACCTCTGATAGAAACTTTTCTGAAAAATTGACTTGAAGATGAAATTGACAACAACCTGCATGGAATTGACATTCTTTTCTGTTGTGGCAAATTAACTGCTGGTCAGAAATATTAACTTTCCACAGGCAGGGAGAGAGGACAGGTCCTGGAAGGAATCAACTGCTTCTTCTAACCTCTGTTGTGCTTACTTTTGAGTAAAATGCAGAGACATATTCTGCTCACTCTTGCTCAGACATACAGAACATTGTTATTTGGGGTGCTGTTGGAAAGTGTTGCTATTTGGGATGCTGAATGAAGTGTTGCTGAGTGTTGCATCTTAGTTATGAGCAAAAAAACCTTATCTATCCTCCTGGTGGCAGCAGAAATTAATATACCCTGGGGTGGATGAGTGCACTGCAGAAGTGCAGACCGGAGTAGACATGGTGTGAAACCTTGGTGTTGAAATGGCTGTGCTCCCTTGTTCTGGGAGAGGAGTCACCACTGTCCTTGGAATGACAATGACCTACATATTTGGATCTAAACAGATTTTCTGTCTGTCCTCTTGACTGAAATGAGACCACTGTAATGACAGTTAGAATCCGATTTTATGGTAGATAATTCCAATGTGAAAACCCAAAGTTTTCCAGCAGCTAAACAAAATCCTCATTTACCCATGGGATTTAGATACACTCTAGAACACAATGATGTAGTCCTTCTGATATTGCAGACAATTTTCAGGATATATGAACAAATGGATTAGTGCTGAAAAGACAGCAAGCTCTCCACTATGAAACATTTATAGGAATTTAATAATGTTTTGTCAGATTAGATAGACATCCACATAATTAAGTATTTAGGTTCCATCAAGAACCAGTCAGATTTATCTTTTAAGCTGGAGAACAACTGTACCTTGGGTATCAGAGCGTTTGGAAGTGCTGCACTGCAAAATAACTTTGTCACAAACAGCTCAGCAGTGTGTAGAACATTTAGTCAAAGGATCTTGCAAGTTCCTTTATCCAATAAGGGTCGTTACCCATATATATTTGCAAGTTAAAGGTTGGTTTATTAATCTATGAAGAGAGAAATTTCCTGCGGACATTCTACAGAGGTAGGCACCTTTTCCATTTCCCCACCACTAGTGCCACAGTCAATTCATTACTGTCTCCATTGATTTTCAGAAGTCAGTATAAAAGCTTAAATGGTGTGTTAGGAAGATCAGTACCTAATGGTACAAGATTTATGTGTGATAAGTGTGGACTTTAAAAAAAAAAAGAAGAAGCACATTAAGCAAGGACACCTGAGAAGGCCAGTAATGGGTTTTGATTTTACAACATTAAAGTTCAACTTGCTAGGCTTGACCAAAAGATTTCTGGCAGGGATGGTATAAGGAGAATGTTTATCAGGCCAAACACTTTGGCCTCCATCCCAAAGATGCATGGGGGCCATTTGCCAACAATGAAATGAATGAATGAATGAATGAATGAATGAATGAATGAATGAATGGCATTTTGGGTGCTGAACAAGTGTGCTGGAGTCTCACATGAGTACTCTGAAAGCTCCCCATCATGGCCTGCTAATAAATGAAAACAGGGACATTTCTAGACCTTGCCTCATTCATATCAGGAATCACTGCCTTAGCCCTTCTGCCAACACCCAGTACTCAATATTGAATTTACTGGCCACACACTGACTTCTGAAGTGCTAGTAAGCTGACCATAAAGATTTATTCAAGCATCTGTTTAATAGAATATTGAACATCACAGTTGATCTGGTTGTATTTATGGCAGAAAAGAAAGCAAATACATTCAATAATGTGTAACTATGGAGTGCTGGAAGAAAGGAAGTACTGCATTGGCATGTTTCACCCTGTGCTTTGATGTACATACCTGTGAAGATGTGCTTGTCATCACTAGAACAAATCAGTCTATTTTTGGTCACTGTCTTGTGATCCTATTTTAACATTAATCTTTGAGGAATGATAGAAACAATTAAACTCTGCATGCAAATGTATTTCTGAAACAAGTGCTCTAAAATGACATTCTTTCTCTTCAAAACACAGCAGTTCTAAATACATTTGGATATGTTTCTTGAGCCAAGAACCGCCCTGAGCCTTTTTGATGGATAATCTGACAATACAAGTGGCACATGATGAAAATGAGTAATATAATCTTTGTGTTACCTAGTTTGTATCAGAATGTGCAAAACTCATTCCTCAAGCAGGGAGGGGTCCGAATGGGAATAGCTTGTGTGTGAGGGCTTCCCCCATTCCACAGAGGAACCATGGGTGGCTTGTTTCGTTTCCCCACATGACTTTAGCAAATTTGTAGATGGAATATCAGACCACACCTGGTGGTTTATCCCTAGCAAATGTACATTTGAAATACGGTTTGAAAAAGAGGCTGTTATTAGTCTACTTTTACTTGCATTTGAGCCCCATGCAATCAGAAATCCTGGGTGATTTCAGTTCCCAAACCTGCAGATGGGAAAGGACACATTTGCCAATGTCAGTGTCCCCGGGTTTCTCATTTTTCCTGAGAGTTTATTCAGTCTCAATCTTGGATTTGGATGCAAACCCTGTTCCCCAATATCCCCGCTGCTTTTAGAGATCCTTGGGCATTTAGCAGTGAGGTGTAGCGGAAAGAGTGTTAGACCAGGACTCTGGAGAGCCAGATTCTAGTTCCCACTCAGTCATTATCCCACAGGGTGCCTTTAGGTCAGTGGTTGCCCCTCAGCCTGACCCACCTCATGGGGATGCTCTGAGGATAAAATGGACAAAAGGACCAAGTAAGCCACTTTGGTTCTTTAGAATAGGGAAAAAAGGAAGGGATAATAATAATTGATTCTTGGAAGGGAAGTGCCTAAGCATGTTTGACTAACTGTAATACTGAGTTCTCCACATTTGGGGTTGCCCAGTTTCAGGAAGAAGCATATCCATATTCACCCAAACAGACTCACAAGCTCCTTTTAGACCTTGGTGCTAAATCCATGAAGATCACTAAGGTACGCTAGATGCATGTGATTATGCTTCACCTGTCCACTTTGCTGACCAGATGTTGCAGGTGGAGGTCTGCAAAGGGCTAGGGCTTAACAGGAAAAAAATAACTACAAACGGGGAGGGGGAAGCAAACCTTGTTTCATGATGCAACAGGCTTATCTCTCTGTATCCTGTATCCATTACATTGAAATAAAAATATGGGGGGGGGGAGCATTTCTTATGGTGAGAAAAGGTATATCTCACCCCCACTCCACTGTGTAGAATAATTCCCTGTATTCTTTTTTTTTTGGGGGGGGATGGGGAGTAGCAGCATTTGACTATGGTAACTATCTCAATGGTTTCTTGTAGAACCCTCATATACAGACAACGATTGCTACAAATGCATAAGTGGAAAATCCATGAGGGTTCTATTTTTTTGTGAGCCTGCAGTAGTTTATACATGGTAATATGTCATGCATCTCCAGTTCGACATGTCCTGAGGGCTGAGAAAAGGGAATTCAATTCATTTTTCTTGGTCTCGGTGGCTGTATTCCCACTTTTGTCTGTGTGTGGACAAGTCTGCAAATTTAGATGTGTCTCTAAGTATCACTGAGAGAATTCTTTATTTTACTGAACCGTGGAGTTTGGTTTCATGTTTTGTAAAGCATTGTTGTTTGCTTCTGTGTATGATGCAGTAGGCTGTTAAAGTAGTAAATATGAAAAAAAAATCACTGTTTTCAGCTAAGTAGGTGATGCTGACACAGGTGTGCCATTAAATACCCTTTTAGGGGCTATATTTGTCTCTCAGTCTCTGGCTGTGAAATTCATAAATGCTCTTAAAGTGGCATGCTTTGTGGAAATGGAAATCTTCAAGTCCTTTTCAATATGCTGAGTCCCTCATAAGTCTTTGTTTTTACATTTATGGTTCTGCACAAAAGCTCTAGTTTTATGGCACACATGATGTCTTTCATTTTTTAAAATCTATAACAACTACACAGATGGTTTTTCCCATGTTTGAAGCATTTTTCTTGTTCTTTAGCATCTTCATAACATTTTCCTGACAAACAATCCCTGGCATTAAAAAAAATCCAGGATCTCAATTTAAAATATTCATTTGCCTGCCAAATGACTTGGGTTCCAATGGATCTTGGATAACTTTTATTGAACTAGCACCAGGATCTGAGATGCATTCTCCAAGAAAGTATGGTATTGCGATTGTTGAAGTGTATAAAACACACTTGCTCAAGAGAGCAGCTTCAAGTACCCCGAACTGGCTGTGCGTACACAGACTACAAATCCCATCCTACATAAAGCATTTGAAATGTTGATATGCAATTCTAATAGCAAATGAGTATGCAATTTCTCCACCAGAGGTTGTGATCCTGCATTGTGAGAAGAAAAGGAGGAAAGCAAACCAACTCACTATACAATGGTACCTTGGCTCACGAACTTAATCCATTCCAGGACTGGTTGTGACCCAAACTGGTTGTGGGTCAAGTTAAATTTCCCCATAAGGTTCAATGTAAATAAGGTTAATCCATTCTGTAACTATTTTTTTTTTAATCAGAAAAATGTGAAGCAAAGTGACAAAGAACAGCAAAGATCACGGCCATCTTCCCTCCACTCCCACCCCGACCATGAGTGCAGCCATCTCCCGCCCCCACCAGCAAGACCGTGATCGTGCCCATCGTCCCTGCAGGTGCCTGTCATCCTGGCGTGCTGCGGGGGGTTGGGGGAGAGATGGATGCAATTGTGCTGGGTGGAGGGGAGATGGCCAAGATTGTAAGCCGCCCCGAGGCTTCGGCGAATGGGTCGGCATAAAAATGTTTTAATAAATAAATAAATAAATAAATAAATAAATAAATAAATAACATTGCGGTTGTGCTCGTGCAGGAAAGACAGGTGCAACCATGGGTGCGCTCGTGCAGGAAAGATGGCCATGATCTTGGCCATCTCCGCCCCACCCCCAGCACAATCATGGCCATCTCCCCACTCAGGGGTGTGGTGGGGAGACAGCCACAATTGCGGTCGACACCCAATGCGGAGATCACGGCCTGAGTCAAAATTTGTATGAAATTTTTGTTCGTGACCCGATTTGGTCGTGAACTAGGCGCATGAGCCAAAGTACCACTGTACCTCCCAGATTCTGTGAGAAATTCCTTTCATCAGCTTTGTTTGTGTGTGTGACAATTGGCCCAATCTACACTATCCATAAAAAAGCGTGGAGCAGGCCCATGTTCAGTTTAGAGATCCAGTCATTTCAGGACTCTTGTGGACCTGGAAAAAATGTGTCCAATGAAATGTGTACACCATGAAAGTGCACATGCATACATTTCAAAAATGGATATGAGCATGCTTTAGTGAATGGACATGTGCAAAACATGCATAATAAAAGATGCACACATTTTTTTCTTAATACTCACCCACAAATCTATGACACCTTTCCTTTTAAAAAGAAACCCAAAATTTTTGTTTGTAATCTTTTTTTTTTTTTTTTTTAAGCACACACACACCAACCATACAGAGCCAGCATGGAACAGAGGTGGGGGTGGAAAAAGGAAGCAATCCAGGGAAGGGGGCTTGACAGATCTGCCTAACCCCATTAGCTCTGGACTGCTTATATCCTCCTGTGGATTCTCATTTCTGCTGCCTCAAAGTGAACACATTTGCTTCTTCAGGCTACTACACACTAAAACAACACATTATTCCTTGTAACTTTGGTGTCTCTTACTGATGTCAATGCTGACTGACTCAGTACAGGATGGATGGGTGGATTAGTAGAGTAGAGTAGAATAGAATATTTCAGGAAGATTCAAAGCAGAATATGTTATCTTCTATCTGTCTCTGTGGAGTTCAAGGGTAGATAAGACTGGTGCAAACTCAGCAAGGAGTCTAGGATGGAAGGAAAGCACTGGAAGAGAACAGATAGAAAGAATCCATTTGATTCTTGCGGAAAAGAATGGTGTTGGTGTTTCAGGACCCTGGACAGCTCTTGTTCCAATACTGCTCAGTTTCACAAGCCCTGAGCAAGATTACATCTCTCTGCATCTTCAGATCCTTAAAGAAACATTTTCTCTGTACTGAAGAACTCCAACTTCTCTCCTTAAGGTCATGTTTAGTGTATTGCATGCTTTGATATACTAATTCAGTGTGAGACTTTCAGGTCTTTCAGGAGGAGCAGACTTGGAAACTCGAGTCTCTAATGCTCTAGATTAGGGAATCTTGGGCTCCAGTAATAAGTCTTTAGCTCGATGATGGGGCTCAAGCTTAGTGTGTCCTCTGTGCTTGTGTCCAGGTTATGTATAGATATTGTAGACATGGAACTTTGTGCTAAAGTAAAACAGTGGGTTACCTTGATAAACCGCATTGACTTACCAGTCCTTTGTCTCTCTGAGCAGCCTATTTTTATTCAAACACATGTTTTTGTTTCTTCATCTATATCAAGGAACACTGGCCTTGTAGATATATTCCAAAGCATGTGAGTTGTCTATCTCCCCGCGCCCCCTTCCTTCCTTCTTTCTTTCCTTCCTTCCTTTTAATGAATTATACCCTTGGTGGCTAGTTCGAAAGCAATATACCACTGGTGGGAACAGCCCCAAATGTTTTAGTTAACACCTGGATTTTATATCTCTGCTGTGTGCTGGATTTTAATGCACCATAAACTTCCATAAAGTTCTCTATTCTCTTGTGGTTTTATGTCATAATAATGGTTTCACAGTTCATCTTTTATTATAGCAGTTTATCAAATGGGTCGAAAAGCAACTGGCGCTGTGATAGCATAACACTTAAATTCTCTGTACTGTCCAGCATTTCCATTCAATCAATGGAATATCTATCAAGTTGCCTTATCCATGCAAATATAATTATGTGGAAGCCATGTCTAGCTAATGAGCTAAGCAGGGAGTTTTAGTTGCCAGCAATCTCAGGGTGGAAATTTCCATTTTTTAAAATAGTGTTAAATCTTCTTGTTGAGTTGAAAACTCTCATGTGCTTGGAACATTTCTAATCACCTCTGTGCTCTTGCCCATGTATGATTGGAGCAGAATGCACCAAATTAGAACAGGATGCACAGCAAGGGAGAAGTCATACATATTTTAGCTAGTGTATTGTTCTAAATTGAGTTTACCATTTGGCTTTTGCATTTTGTACCATCATTTTATGCTATTTTAATGTTATCTGTATTTTATATTTGAGTTTTAATTTTATATGCTGTTGTAAGCTGCCCAGAGAGCTTCAGCTATTGGGTGGTATATAAATTCAATCACGATAATATTTGCTGCTGCTGCTGCTGCTCTCCTACCATGTCAAGTGCATCTGGCCTCTTTTTCCCAGCATGTCCTTGACCCAAGTGGGAGGTGGATGAGTACAATAATGCCCTGAACAAGAGTTCAATTTGCCAGTTCCAGAGAGTGGCAAAGACTAGGGAGAAAATCAGTGTTCCAGTGCATGCCTAGAATTAAATGATGCAACAGCAATTGGACTTAGGGCCTTCTATGTGCATATATTCAATGTACAGTAAGGAACATGTTCCTTAGTAGCATAAAGGAGTAAGTGCCCCAAACATAAATTAAAAAAGAATATTAGATGCCAAGGTGAACCATTTAAAAACAACAGCCTGAGACCTAGTGTTATATGAACAACTCAGAATGTACAGTGTATCACAGTGTACCTTTTTAAGTCCTCCACCAAGGAAATACATTCAAATAGAAATTCCAAGAGAAGGTATGGTACTATACTCCTAATTGTACGCAAGCTGTATCCTGTAAAACTAGAGGGAAAGACACTTGGTTTCTGCCATCTGCTGGTATTATGGGTGCCACAGGGGGACTGTTTCCCATCCATCCCAGGAAGAAAATCATGGAAAATTGGAGGCCCCATCCATGGCCCAAGAAAGAACAAATGCTGGATGCTTCTCCTACCACCACCAGGCAAGTAGCCTGCCAGAGATTTTAGCCAGCAGCTCCCATCAGCCCTAGCCATCATAGCTAATGCTAAAGGAGATAGGTTTTGAATGTTCAACTAGATGCTGCCCTAAGAAAAGATTTGAGGATTTTTTTTTAATTCATTGTATATATTATTGCAATTATATTCTGCCTTTTCCTTCTGGCATGGAATCCAAGATGGCATACATGATTTTCTTCCTCTTTGTTTCATCCTCACAGCAACCCAGTGAAGTAGGTCCAGTTGAGAATCAGTGTCTGACCAGATTCTCCCAGGTAGTTGCATGGTTTCGCCGAGACTAGATCCTGAATCCCCCAAGTTCCAGTTCAAAGCTCTAGCCACACAGATCTCCAAATTTTGCTCTTGTGAGTTTCTCCCTTGATTTTAGAATTGCAAATTGCCTGGTCTCATTTCCAAAGCAGAACTGCTGCAACATCAGTAATCCTTCCTTGCTCCATTTCTAAAACCATTTCTAAATTCTGTACAGGGAATCATGCATGCTCAGCTCACCCAAGCTTTCAGTTCTTTCAGTTCGCTTTGGTTTGTGTGCATCCCATTCTCTTCTCTATTATGAGTGTCCATGTGCCATTGATAAAATATGCCCAGTGTCCTGGGCACCCCTTTTGTGCATTCATTCTTTGTGTGATGCAAATGTGAAACAATCAGTTATCTCCTTCAGTGTGTGAGCGACATGTGGAATGGCAACATCAGCTCTCATCAGCACAGCCCTCTTATTACTGGGTTTAATTTCTTTTAACAAATTCCAGATGGATGGGGTGACTTTCACTGTTTCCATCTCTGCATTCTGACATGGTAGAGAGCCAGGAGAACTGAAGCGATGCCACCTATTTCCTCTTCCCCTCGCCCTCCAAATGAACAGAACCACCCTCCTCAGGATATAATTTTGTACCCTGATCCAGTTGAACACCTCTGCAACAACAAGGCCACCATGCAGCAACAGACCCACAAAGGCAAATAGCTGGGGAAACATGGGCCCATTGCTCATTTAGTAGCAAAGCTGATGACCAAAGTAAGCTTATGTGTCCAACTTGAGAACGCTGAAACAGCAACCACTGGGAAACTTGGCTTGCATTCTTTAACTGAGCTCTGCTTCTTAATCTTTTGCTGTCATAGCAGAGCTTCCATGGCTGTCCACAGCACTGTTGCAAGTGGACTAAACAAATAAATAAAAATCCATTTTCTAATCCTTGACAAAGTGGAGGGGGAACACAGGCTCTTGGTGCACCATATGAAATATTTGGAATTGTGTCTTGTTATTTGTGATGCATTTATTTGTCTAGTTCATTGATGTAGCTTCTGGTAGCCAAAGCTCCCCGGATGGTTTCCAACCATTCACAAAGCACAAAACACAAATAAGAGCATGCACAAAAAGTACAAGTGCGATGAAATACAGTGTCAGGTTTTCAATATGTAGAGCTGAAATATGCAAGCAATTTAAGCAGCTGCAAGCATTTTAATTATTTTTATTTCATTTATTTATTTATTAAAACATTTCTATGCCGCCCCTTGCCGAAGCAAAACAAAACTTAACCCTGTTAGAACAGTTGACAGATCCACTCCTATGCCACTAAATTCTTGGGAGCAGAGGGCAGTAACTCAGCATCAAAAAGAGGCCAGTGCCAATACCAGGCAATCTTCAGTGGGAAGATCATTCCAGAATTGAGGAGCCCCCACTAAGAAGGTCTCTGCCTTGATGCCACCCTCCAAACTTGGAGGAATGTCTCTGATGTAAATCATAGTACCTGGCTAGATTTAGGTTGGGAAAGGCATTCCATCAGTTACAGTTTTCAATAAATTATATGTGTCTTCCCCTTCTCCTTCCCCATCTTTTTATCTCAGGATTGAACATCATAGCATTGGCCCATCTGCACACAAGTATTTGTTGTCCTGGCTAGACCAGCATCCTGCTGAGAACTGGCTGCTGTAGGAAGCATATGGGTCTTATGCAATGTACACCCCTGCTGCTTGACCTGAGCAAGTGAGCTGTGCTGGGCAGGGTTACAGGTGTGCAGCTCCAGCAGCTGGATTGGTCAGAAGTCACACATTCAACACTGCTTGCACGCATGGTTCCCCACAACTAGATCAGGGGAGTGGAAATGAACCCTTATGAGGAAAGACTGAAAGAAGACTGAGAAGAGATATACCACCACTCTTCAAATACTTGGAAGAGTGTATGAATACTTGGTTTTCATACAGAAGAGGGTGAGGATCCTTCTCAGTTACCCCAGAGTTCAGGACATGAAATAATAGATTCAAGAACACCAGGGAAAACTTCCTGACTGGCAGAGAAATGCAACAGACCAATTACCTATGAAGGACATGGGGTTTTGAATACTGGAAACATTCAAGATGCAGCTGGATAGCCGTATGTTAGGAGTGCTTTAACCTGAAGTCCTGCACTGAGCAGGGGATTGGATCCAATAATCTTATTGCCCTCGTCCAGTTCTAGAATTCTATGATTCATTGAATCTTGGAGACACTATTTTCTGTAGCTTCTTGGAGGAGCGGTCTTAGAAGCTAGTGCTGGAATATCCCTGTTTGATTAATTTGATGTTTTTGATAAGCTTCCATTATCCTGAGTATGGATGACATGCTAGAAAAAACAAATTTAGCAGTTTTCACTGCGTGGCACTTATGTAGTTACCATAAAAGGCCAATATTTAGGAACAACAGAGCAGATTGTCATGCAGTTCATATGCTGATCTATGGCGAGAAAACCATGTGAGTTCTTGATGGAAATGGTGCAGATGTCCATATAGAAATGAAACATTTGACATCATAGCTGAAAGTCTTAAACAGCAGGGCTGAGAGCATTAAAGTGAGATCTATTTTTTTATTTTTAAGTCTTTGTTCTACATGCCTAGAATGAGCCACTCGGAAGACAACTAAGGACCACCATTGGCACAATTCAAATATGTACTGTGCTGCTTAGCAAACCTTGGGGAAGGTAATATTTGTGAATTGATCTAACCAGCACTTCTTGGATGAATACATAGTTGAAAAATACTTATCCATCCACTTTTACACCTCCTGAAGGTGTCATTGCCAATATCTCCTTCAATATGTCCAGAACTCTATATTTCGATAGCGTGTAGTTAAAATGTGCATTTAAATAAATATTGGGTGCATTTTAAATAAAAAATATGGCAGATAAATGTGGGAACTGGAAGAAACACCTGGATGAGCAGATGAAAGGTGGTGGTGACTGAAAATGGGCCCTTCATACAGGGGGTAGCCTGTGCATTTGAATGCTGAATTCAGCCATTTGTGTATGCAGCACACAACATTCATTTTAAAGCTTCATTTCAAAACTACAAATCCACGTACTCACTATTGCAGATAAGCATCCTAAACATGCAGCTCCAGCAAAAAAGTTTTGCAGATAAATGTCCTGAACATGCAACACTAGCATATGAGAAAGGGGGGGAAAAAGACATGTGGGAGATTTGGTTTCACATGCCACTAGTTCTTGTGACCCCATTTTGGTTCCTTTCTTTCATAATCTCCCAGAGTTTGCAGAAGCAGCTTAAATACAATTCATGTTTTGACAAGAAAATGGAAATGGAGAGGAATACTGATAAATATAGTGGCAATAAATTTGTACAAAAATGCCATCATGAGACTCGCCAAAAATTAGAAACAGGATCTATTGGCTATAATGGCCTTAGTTTATTGGATATTTTATGTATTTGTATCGATTGCAGCTTTTCCCGTAAGTTTTAAGATTTTTGCAGAAAACTCATACTATGACTTGTTCTCAGCAATGATTAAATTTTAGAATTTGGTGAGGGGTGGGGGTTCAAAAGGACATACCTGGCAATTACTTAACTTTCAGTTTCTAGCAGATACAGTAAAAAGTCACAGTAATTTCTAACAAACTAGTTAGGCTTCTACCTTTTTATTCATTCATTTATGTATTGCATTTTCTTTCTCCCATTTTGGAATTCCCATTCTGGCTACATGACGTTCCCAGGTGGTCTCCCCTCCAAGCTCAGGTCAGCCTCAGACCTGCTTAGCTTCAACATGGTGGCTTCAGACCATACTCTGCTCTATTGGATTAGACAGTATAACCATTAGCTGTACGTTTCATGCAAACTTATTGGAATTCATGCAAAGTTGGTTATACATGAATTCTGATCTGATGAAGAGGTTTTCTGTGAGCTTTCTCACCTTCCTTTGGCTTTGACAATAGAGAGATAAACATGCAAGAAAGAGGAAGAGAAACAGCATGGGATGCAGACAGGTGGTGTTCCAGAAGATCCTAGAAGAAACAGAAAAGTGGTAAATTAAGGATGGCAAGGAAGGCCTGAATGGGATACATGGGCAGCTCCATCCCTCTTACATTATTCCAACATTCCTTCTGGAGTAGACACCTGCAACTAATGAAATAGCTGCAGTCAATGTGTGAATTCAAGCCTTTTTCTCTACCTGCTCTCCCTTCTATTTAATCTTTAGTTCTCCCAGGTGACAGAGCTGCAGTGACACTCAAAGCCGCAAGTAGCAGATTTTCCCTATCATGGCCTGGACTGTAGGATTAGTGACCACTGGCTTCTAAACTAGTCTCTCTTATCCCCTTTCTTGCCAACAGTGGAGTGCCCATTCTGTTCCTAAGACCCCATCTCTGGCTTTCTACCTCTACTATGTCTTAGACAACCTATTATTTCCACAGCACTTTGCTTTACACTACCTGTCCCTTGGTCATCCTTCCTGTTACCTTCTGCCCTCTCCCACAGCATATAGTATAAGTATTACATTTATTCATAACCTTTTATCCCTTTCCCTCTTCTCATCTCAATTTGTCATCTCTGCTCCTTCCCAACCTGCTGTCTCGATTTTTTCCTATTGCCCTTTCTGAATTCGTTGCTTATTTTCTCTTGTGTTTTGTTTGCTTCCTAAGATCTTCCCAAAGGACTCAGCTTGCTCCACAGATCTGCACTTCTCCTTTGGACAGGTGCTACCAAAACGAAAAACCACAAAAGCAGCATCTCCTTCCTTATGTGCCTACCTGCCCCTTAAGGTCTGAAGCAGAGGTCCTGCTTTGGGAGCTCTCCTTGAAGGAGATAAGGGAGGTGGCTACTCAGAGAAGGGTCTTCTCTGTGGTGGTGCCCCAATTATGGAATACTCTCCCCAGAGAGGTTTGCCTGGTGCCCATACTCTATTCCTTTCTGCACCATGCTAAACCCTTTTTATCTTCCCATTATTTTAATGTTTGATTAATGCAGGTTGCATTTGATTGGAATTATTTGGATGCTGTGCTTCATTTCATTTTATGCTGCTTTTACTGTAAGACCATCCTAAGATGCTAGTAGCTGGATGGTATATAAAAGCTTTAAATAAATAAATAAAACAAAAAAGGAACTTTTTCCTTTGCAAGCTGGCTGGAAAACGTTTGAGCAGATTTTTCCTAAGTAGTTGGAATGTACCTGAGCATTTCTTGGCTTAGCTCCAGCCACTCAATGTTTCACCGCATGTTCTACCATGAGCTTGTGTTTTGAACTCTTTAAGATTAGCATGTTTAGTGAAACGGCAGAGATCTTAAGATATCAGACTTCTAAGATACAAGAGGGTCTCAGAGACCTGATCCAAGACAAGGCAATATGCCAAGCTGAGAAAAACAGATCTTCTTGCAGTGTCAGGCTTTTCATAATTCTTGTAAGCTTGTTTGCCTTGGCCCTATGTAGGTGTTAGGCCAGAATAAAGCATTGTTTAGTCGTCTTCAGGTTTGGTGCCAAAGCTAATGTACAGAAACTTCATGCCTAAATCAGGCAGCAGGAAAAGAGCTAGTATATCCAAAAGATCTTGAGTACTCTAATTTCAAAGGGTGGGGAGAAGGCCCTGGCAGGATGGACTGGGAAGGATTCCATGCCCTTCTTTCCTTGTAGTATTCAAGATAGTAAGGAAGGATGTTACAGCTGGAGAACACTTGTCAATCAAGTGGTAACCACAGTAGAAGGGGTGTACTCTCTCATCCATACTATTGCAATGGATAAACAAAAAAAATGAGTGCAATACTTATGCAAAAATACTGTAATACATAGATTCCAGCAGATAGATAAACTGTTTATGACTATTCAGGTTATGCTCTGGAATTATGTTTCCCATGGTCTATTGCTTGCAATGTTGGTTCCCCCAAACCACATAGAATCATACAGTTGGAAGGGTCTTAGAAGGCCATTGGGTCCAACCCTCCACTCAATGTAGGACTCAAGTCTCCCTTTCTAGATTCTAACCAGACCTGACTCTGCTTAGCTTCCAAGATTATGTACGATCAGACACTTGAGGCTATATGGAAGCATACATATATAACAGATAACAGCTTAGTTGTGCAAAGCCCAGATTGGGAGTTCTTTCTCTCAGACACCAGTTTCCTGCATCATGTAGGCCAGTGATGGTGAACCTTTTAGAGACCAAGTGCCCAAACAGAACCCACTGATTTATCACAAAGTGCCAACACTGCAGTAAAACCTGAATTTGCTGACCTCCAGCACAAGGGGGCAATGTTCCACTGACCACCAGCTTTTGGCTGGCCCTGAAAAAGGCATCTGAGTGTACTTCCTACCTTTCCTACCTTCTGCTAAAATCTCAGTCCAAGCAAATCCCTGGCAGCTCACTGACTGGCCATGCGAACGCTCAGCGAGTCACAGCTAATGAGAGATGTCATTCCCTGTTTCCAGTGTGAAAAAGCAGGTAATGCAAAAGGGCCAAGCTGATGCTCTTGAGGCATATTTGGGGGGAAAATCCCTGTACATAATTTAGCATAGCAGAACTGCTCCCTTAACATTCTTCACTTCTCTATCTGTTCAGATTCCATCAAAAGAAATGAGGTTCTGTGTCAATTTGACACATGGTGAGAATACCTATAATAATTTAAGGAATACCTACGATAATTTAAGGAACTGATTTGCTAGCAGCAACTGTGAAAGATGAATATGGTTTATGCACTTTACTGGGAATATTTTTCTCTCAAGAGTCTTGTAGTGGTGAAGAGCATGAGTCAGGAACTCAAGTAATTTGGCTTCTAGTCTCTGTTCAGCCATGGAGCCAACTGGGTGACTTTAGGTCAATTGCAGACTCCCATCCCAACCCACCTCACAGGGTTGTTGTTGTATGGATAAGATTAAGGGCTGGAGGAGGAGAATGATGTAAGATGCTTTGAGTCCTTTAAAGGAAAAAAGAAAAAGGCAGGATATAACACACACACACACACACACACACACACACACACACACACACAAACCAAGTATTTCTGCAGCATAAAAAATTGCCCCCAGTCAAGCAAGGGAGGCTCATATACCACTGCAGACTTTCACAGATCCTCTTTGACATGGTTGGATGTACCATTTAAGGTTGGGGAAAGATGCCTCGAGATGGACAGGGGAAATCCTTCTCACGTTTCAATCTCCTCTATCTAGATTTCTGCTGGCAAAATTATTACTCTCCCCATCTTAGAAGAATCATGGAAGGTTCTTCCTTAAGTCTCTCCATTTGCTACTTCCATTTGTATGCATGCACATCCACATGTACCCAACACATGCACCTTGTTCTTGCTTCTCTGCAACCTTCCCCCATCCCACCTTACCTCCAGCAAAGCCTGCCTAAGAAGTAGTTCTAAGTCTTAGGGCATCCAATGACTCCTTGCTCTCTGCCATGCCTTTGTCTAGTTTCCATCCCTCCCTCCTACAAGATGGAACTCCCTTCCTGAATATTTACATGGCGCTATACCATTTTTTCCTTTGAATTCCTTTCCTCCAAAACCATGTGTTGCCAGGTGTTTGGCTTAATCCCTTAATTCCTGTTTTGGACTGGAAGAATCGGTGTTTATGCTTTGCTGCCTTTCATCACCCCTCATTGTGTTTCCCTCCTGCTTCCTCTGTTGTCTCCTTCATTGTTGACTTTTAGGGCTTTTCTGCATGAAACACTTACTGAGCACTCATGCTTCCTAACTCACAGTTGTTTGCAGGTTCTTTAGACAACATTGTGATCCTCCAGTTTTTGCTTCTGTACAGAATATTTTCCTGTTTCATCTTGTCTCATCTCATTTCATTTTGCTTCTTTTTGTTTGTTTGGAACAGCAGAAATGAGCTATTCAAGGAGAAAAATGGTGTTCTTTTTCTGACATATTTGTGCTATGCTGATATATTGTCACTTGACCAAGAGGCTGTGTACCCGAAAAGGGCCTGCTTTAGATACGGCACGATTTTGAGATTTCTGGCTGTGCTCCATCCCACCATATGCTTGATTGTACATGGATAAAGTGGGCGAGGTGATATTAAGAGCAAAACCCATCAAGATGTCACGCAATCCTGCACATCCAATGGGTTTGGAAGAGGCACAGCTGCTTATTCAAAAATATGTCTAGCTTGCCATTCAGGCTGATTCTGTGTACCTTGATGTGCTGTCCTGAGAACAAAGAGACCAACATTTTTTGCTCGCTGACTTATAAAGGGCCATCTGTAGTAATGGCTTTTCAAAAAGAGCTTGTAGTCTACAGTACATTTTTATGGAAAAAGCACCAGATTTTTGTTACAGTGAGCCTCCGGGTAGTACTAAAGGTCATTATCCAAAGATCCCTCTAAGGTATATCCAAAAACTTCAATGTGCATGCCACAGCATCTTATCTCCTTATCCTCCTTTCCTTCTGACAGCAGCTGTTGCTGTTGCTTGAAATAAGCTTCTGTGGTGAGGCTGGATTTGGGCTGTAGCCTGTTCAGAACAGGGGAAATGAACTATTCAAGGATGAAAATTCTGCTCTTTCCTGGCATATTTGTGCAGGAGAAGGCTATTGTGTCTCCATAGGAAAGCCACCTACAGGCCTTCCACTGACATGATCATCTGAAGATACTGTAAGGTGTCCTATTCTACAGTTGTGTGACTGAGGTGATGGGTAGGCAGTGGTGGGCCAGCCTGGCTGTGTTGGGTGGGGAAGTGATGCAACTTGCTGCTGTTTGTTCTCTGCTGTTGTTTGGTAATGGACAAAGCTCTTGTTCCTGGTGTGCTTTTTAGGATCAGGGTTGCGCCAACCATTAGGATAAGGACTGTGATGGTTGGGAAATGAGGGGTGTTGGACTCGAGATGGAGGAGGAAGATGTTCCAAAGCTGCCATCTCAGGGTGCTCAGGCAGACCACAGGAACAGACAGAGTTTGAAAGTGGAGAAGCAAAAGGGGGAAGTTGAACCAGTGCCCCGTCTGGTCCCTGACCCCTTGACACAGCATCAGTTAGTGGGCCTGCATAGATCTAGGAAACTAGCCCTTCGCCAGAGGGGCCTACTCAGAGGAATGGAGCCCAGGTTTGCTGAAAAGGAACATTTTCAGTAGTTTCTAGTTTGGATTCAAGAAATCACTTTGCTCGTGTACACAGACTCATCTTCTTGTGGCTATAGTTCATTAACTGTGAATTGGAAATAGAGCTACTTTGCAAGGAAACTTTCTGTTGTTTGAAAGGAATAAGGAAAACTCAGCTCCTGACATCTCTTTGATGCAGGTACATCAACTCCTGAGGTCATCACTTTGTCTATAGCATTGGGGAGTGGGGGTCTACACCTTCCTATCATCCTGGAACACTTCCTCAATGACCATAGGAATGTCCTGTTACTAGATCAACTCTTGTGTCTTAACCACTCCACGTCCTTCACTCTTGTGTCTTAACCACTCCAATTCAGCATGTAGAGAACAGCAAATTTAACCTTAAATTCATCATGAAATGAAAAGGGAGAAATGCATCTGTATGTGGAGCATCTCAGTAGAATAAATAAACAGGCCACTTGCTCGAGTCCTAGATAATCCCCATTAGGACTGCTTATTTGAACAGCTGCATAGAAGCCTCCTGTGAACACGTGTGATATTATCAACATGTCCACCAGTGACATAAGGATCTCTATTTGAAAGCTATCTTTGCATCATTATTTGCAAGGAATACTGCTCATCTAAATTGTTGGTCATTTGTTTGTTTTGACAGTTAGAGATTTGCAAAAGGGGGGGAAAGGTAATTTGGAAGGCGAGATAGCAGCAAATACTTGTAAATTGCCATCTGTAGGAACGCTGACTAAGCCCAAACACAATGAAGCACCAAGTGGCGGGAGAAAACTCCCTAGAGAAAAAGTTGAACATTAATACATCATTGACTATAGAAAGAGCTGCAGGAAATAATCTGTCATTGCAATATGATTGCAGTTCTGGAAGCTGAAAAGGAAATCTCTTTTCCAATCCTATAAATACAACAAGGCCTGCAGGAGGTTTAGTTTTTATGTTTTTAGCTATTCTGAATAAAGCGTTTCTGCTCCATACAAACCACTGATTAAGGTAACAAAGAAAGAAAGGCTCAGCCCTACCTGATGTCACTTTTGATTTGTATGCTGGGCCAATTTCCGAAGGATAATGAGGTATGGATGGGCTCCCCTAATAGACCTGGATGATAGATCTGAGGTGGGAGAAACCTGGTGGGAAATGAGTCATGAAGATTTGTCAGATAGATTTAAGTCAAAGCAGGAAATGGGGACAGCATCAAAGAAGTGGTGAGATAAAGAACTTCAGAATAAGTCTTCACAATCAGGTTGAGACAAACAAACAATGCTTTAGTTGCAAAACTCAAAATAATAATAATGGAAACTATTTAAAATAGAATCTGTGTATGCAGCATTATACCGTGTACCCTTCATTGCAAAAGGGAACCACAGATTGACTTCAAAAGATTTGTAGCATTGTGTTGAAACCACTTAATATTTTCAATAGGACCGAAAAGTCATTGGCTTTTCCAGGGACTCTTTCTGCATTCTTTGCAGTGCAGACCGAGCTTTCCCACCTGCTGGAATTCTCTTCTGGAGGGTAATGAGGAAGTCTTCCTCCAGGTATGTTCTGGACCATTGAGACCTTGAACCAGTCATATTGTCAATAATTCACCTGTGGGATCTGTATTCATTTCCAGTCATATCCATTAATGAATTTGTTTTTCTTGTTTAATTACAAAGTTGATGCAGAGGAACTTGACTACATTGAATGCTAATGTAGCAGAAAGTTCATTTGTACAAGGTTTCTAAGCACCTTGACAGGAGGAAGCTTGGTCAAGGAAGGACAGGAGGAAAAGTGGGCTAGCCATATGTGATTTTCCTTCCAGATATGAACATCTGTAGGTGCTCGGACACTTGCAGATGAACTGAACCTCATTTCATGCTGCACAAACCATTTTCTAAATGAACATGAAATGAATGAAATGATACACATACAGCTCTATTATGCATTTGCTTGCCCTTTGCTCATTCTCCAGGATTGGCTGCCCGAAGCAACAGCTTCACTCTGCCTCTTGGAAGGGCCAGCCCCCCCCCCTTTTTTTTAATGTTCAAAGATACAAACCAGGATCACAACTGACTGCTAAATTACTGTAGAGAAGCCCTTCTGAAATGATTGGGAGTTACAGAGGAAGATGCCCACTGTTCCCCTCCTGTATTGTGATCCTATGAGTTTTATATATATTCAGTAATTGTCCCACTCACAGCTTCTGGAACTTCAGTTTCTACAGCAGCTGAAAACCTTAACATCCCATAATTCTATGGCTTTTGAACCTTAAATGGAAAATGTTTATACTAATAAAAGAAAAATCTGTTCCTTCCTTTCTGTCAGGGAGCTGATACTGTACTATATTAAAACAACCTTTTCAGTTTCATAGCAGTTCTAAAACTTGGTAAGAAGCTACTTATTTTCTGTAGCAAAGCTTTGATGTGGTACCGGCAAGTAACTTCCCGGCCCCGCTGCCCCAGATTTCAAAGACTCATGCATACATCAGACAGAAACTCTTACAGTTCCATTAGCAAGATTATTTTTGTAGTTGTCTGAAGAACACTCTGTCGGAAAAATCTTTTCTCCAACATTCTCCTTTGTTGTACAAGCAGGAAAAGTGATTTTAAATAAATAAACAAATAGCAATTAAGGGTGTTGTTTGGAGCTTGAAATAATCTACAGGGAGTTCAAGACAAAGAAATAGCACCCCCCCCCCCCAATCTTCCCCAATGACCAATTGAAGCAAGAAGCACAAAAAAAAAAAAAAAAAAAACAAGCAAAACTACCAACACTATGCAGACTGAGAACTGTTGATGCTCATTTCTGACAGCATCCGTTTCAGTTCTGCTCTTATTAATTCTAGTGAGAGCTTGCTCCTCTGCAGGTTTGAGGATTTAAAACTGCAGATCTGTTTATTTCTGAGCACAAGTGCCTGTAACATCCAATACTATACATCTATTTCCATAATGCACTATAGCTCCTTGGAAGGAAGAGTTCAGAATAAATAAACTGGCAAGAATGGGGGCTCAGGAGGAGGAAGGTACTATTTTTCCCCCTGGTTCTGCATATATGCCTCTGTGAGCAGTATGTCCTCTGCAGTTATTTCTTCCTCAGTGTACCATTCCATGGCAGGGAGCAATAATATTGCAATTATAGAAGTCGGTTGCGATCCTGGGATGCATTAGCAGAAGTATTACTTCCAAATCATGAAAAGTAGTAGTTCCTCTATACTCCTCACTAGTCAGACCTCATTTGGAATACTGTGTCCAGTTCTGGGCACCAAGATTTAAGAAAGATGTAGGTAAATTAGAAAAGGGCCAGTGGAGGACAACAGAAATGATCCAGGGTTGGAGACACTGCCCTATGAGGAGAGACTGAGGGAACTGGGCATGTTCAGCCTTGAGAAGAGAACACTGAGGTGGGGACAAGATATCCCTCTATAAGTACCTCAAAGCCTGCCACAAAGAGGAAGGTCAAGATCTCTTCTTACTAATGCCAGAATGTGGGACATGGAATAATCAGTTCAAGCTGTGGCAACCCAGATTCTGGCTGGACATCCAGAAAGGCTTCCTCACTGTCAGAGCAATACGGCAGTGGGACCAGCTGCCTAGAGAGGTGGTGGGCTGTCCCACAGTAGAGACATTCCAAAGGAAACCGGACAGCCATCTGAGTGGGATGGTGTAACGTGGTGTCCTGCAAGAGCAGGGGATTGGACTCGATGGCCTTCATGGCCCCTTCCAAGTCTTCTGTTCTATGATTCCATGATTCTAATATGGTAAAATACTGAGAGTCAAATGGTCTTCAGGTGCATATATGGGAGGCATACAGCAACAATCCGGTTTCCTGAATTGTGAAATGAGCAAGTGATGCCTTATTTAAGGGGGAAAGGGAGAGAAAGATTATAATTACAAATAAGTGCAGATGATAAAATATAATTGGCACCTCTTTCCACTTTGAAGCTGAGTCTTGCATTTCAGTAAATACTGCTGCAGCTCTTCATGAATGTAGACCCGAGTCTAGAAGTGGAATAAAAGAGTTGCTTTAATTCCTTCCCTCAATAAGTAGTCTCTAATAAGAGAGATACAAACCTGGAAGAAAGTCTCTGAATGTCCTGTAGAAGATTGCCTCCCCTGGTTCCAAAATAGCTCAATGTGTTCAATATTTCGCAGCTCCTTTTTAAAGGGTGTGTTCTATTTTGATACACTTTTTATCTCTTACTTCTAAAGAAAGTAAAAGAAAAAGAAAGCAAAAACTTTCCTGAAACAAAGAAGTGACTTTTCTTGCACTACACCATTCTGTTCTTTTCTCTTCTTGCCTGTGTATCATCATTGTATCCTATTCCACCATAGAAAGATCTGCTACTCACCTAATCCAGAAAAACACCAATGCACGTGGCTTCAGATGCCAAGAAAATAAATGTTCACCTTAAAGTAGCTCTATCAAGGAATGGAGGGAGGGAGGGAGGGAGGGAGGGAGGGAGGAGAGAGAGAGAGAGAGAGA
>NW_025335854.1:2790277-2821368 GCF_004798865.1 Varanus komodoensis
GAGAGAGAGAGAGAGAGAGAGAGAGAGAGAGAGAGAGAGAGACTAATGTGGTGCTATTTTTCCTCTCCATCTCATTGTTTACTCATTTCCCTAAAGTATACACAGAAGGTCCATGGAATCACACACACTGGCCCAGTTTTGAATTCTGCCCATTCAGCCGCTGTGTCAAAGGGTCTCTTCCATGCATAGGCTTCTCTACATGGTCAGAATCTGTTCGTTCTTGGTTCCAAAGTTGGACCCTGGAGAATTTCATGGAGAATTTTAAAGCAGACTGACCTAATTCAATTGTCAAAGGAATGAAATTCTCCATTGACTTGCCTAGCCATTCTTGGCTCAAGAAATGTATGCAAAATGTGTACTGTAGGGAGAATATGTACAATGCGGATGGAAAGTTTAATGCATCATTAAAAACAAAAACAGAAAACAGAACAAAATAGGCAACAAGATTGAACAGAACATAGTTCCTGGTTCATGAAATCCCTTTCCTACTTGCACTGAATATGAGGACAGCAGATGAGTTAAACCAATGGAAGGCAGAAGGTATAATGTTGTGAGCCGCCCCGAGGCTTCGGCAAGGGGCAGCATAGAAATGTTTTAATAAATAAATAAATAAATAAATAAATAAATAAATAAATATCTCCAGATGTTTTCGACTTCAGCACAGAAGCCCCTTCCAGAATGACCAATGGACAGGAATAAGGGATCTGAAGTTCAAACTGTCTGGAGCTCTATTTTCTGCCCAAGCTTAGGATAGACTTTTGGAAACTTGCATATAGAGTTGCTAGTTAAAGGTCCATGAAATTTCACATGGGGAGCTATGACAGTATGAGTGTGAAGGAGAAAGAGGTCCATATATTGTGTGTTCTCTCTGTGTCTGTGTAGAAACAGAATTTCACATCTTGGTTTCATAGACCATATTTTTATATACCACCTCATATCCTCCTTTTATTTCCTTCTTACACATTCCCTTGATTATCCCCTGCATGTGCTTCTCTCCTTCATCTCCATCATCTCTGTGGTCTACATCATGGCTCCTCTCCTTCTCACTTCTCTGCATATATTCTGGATTATTCCCCCTCCCATCAGATCTCTCTCTCCCAGCCCTCACTAGCGATGCCCCCATCTCCCCATAGCTCTTGGCCCCCTGCCCTTCTTCCATGCCATACTGCTACTTTGCCTCTTCTTTCCTATGCCAAAGAGTTGGATCTGCCCTTAGGCAAAGTAAGGTGACTGCTTAAGGTGACAGAGGCTGAGAGGTGGTGGAAAGCGGGTATGTCATGCAGCCTGCCCCGTGGGCCCTGAGGTAGCCTGCTGCCTTCAGGTGCATCAGAAGATACTGTCCTATCATTAGGAATGCAGAGAAGTTCAACAGCCTGCCTCATCTGCTTTCGTGCATGGACTCGGAAGGAGTACCACTTTGCCCTTCACCTTGGGAAGGAAAATACATTAGATTGGCCCTGCTACTGGAAGACGCAAGGATACTGATGCATCCTCTCTCCCTGCATCAGGGGGTGGGAAACACATCTGAGATGGACCTGGAGGACTAGAATGGCAGCTTGGTTCAATCCAGGGTAGAACCACCTACAGAAGATGATAATTGTGCTCTAGCAACCCAGCAGTATATCCACTGCACGTTTTCCCCCATGTGAGGGAGAGAGGATGTGGAAAAGGAAGCTGGTAGAATGAGGAGTCAGATTATATGAGGATGGACTTGGAGAAACCCCACTTCCCAAGATAGTCCTCATTTTCTGGGAAATGTCCTGTCTCTTTCCACTCAGACAGCTACAAGCTTTACTGAATCAACTTATCTTTTTCACCCACAGGGACTCATATTTCATGACCTTGGTTGCTTCTTACATTTACTGTGTTAATTTTCAAACAAGTCTGTACCACTTCCCATTTTTTAAAGCAGAAGTGGTTTATTGCACATTATAAAGTACTGCATCATTAGAAAAGTGCTATGAAGTTTAGGTCAGCTAATAGTTGGAAAAGGCAAGGTAACATCCTGAAGAATCATCCAAAGCACTCACTTGTTGCTCCCTGCTGTATCACAGGCAGGAGATCATTCCATGGGGGTGGGGGGGACTCTGTGGGAACAGTTCACTGCCCTCTTGCTGCCAGGTGGGACTCTGTGGGATGTGGCAAGGTTCCCCCTTCCAACTGAAGTGGTTTAAAGGTCTTTAAAAGAGGAGGCAATATCCCAGCTCACCTGAATTCTAGTGTCTTACCTATGATTCCTGCTCCTTTGGCATTTTATAACAAAGCCCCTTTTCTAGTTTTACAGTTTCTTAGAAGAGTCTGGGTGGATGGAACACAGCTCAGACCAATCTCGTACTCCATGAGGACCTATTTCTGCTGTCTACTAACAGTGCTGCTCTGAAAGCAAATGTCTTCTAACTAAGGCAGAGAAGCACAAGCTTTCTTGATAGCCTCAACTTATTTTGTAATGGCAATCCCTGTGTCTAAGTGGGTGTGAAGAGCATGTATTTCCAAAATTACATATAACACACACACAGCATCAGAGTTTCTGTCTTTGAAACACTCAATACAAAGGCCTTTCGCTTAGTATATGGTTGAGATAAAGCTGAACCTTCAGATCTTCAGAGGGTGGCCAGAGGTGAATCAATTACTTCTACTGTTTCTTTCTATTTGATGCCGAATAGCTGGCAATTCTGTGCCAGGTATGGATTTGTAGAATTTAACTGTGGTAACTTGTATCTATTACCAGCTTACATTTTGCTTTCAGCTACTGAAAGCAATTCTTACATAAATGAGTTGTACGGGTTTTGTTTCTTGCTCCTTTCAAAGGAAAAAATATACATCTATATGCTTTGGAAAAATAAATAAGTATTCATTCATTCTGAAGTGCTAAGTAGATTCCTCAGTGTAGCACTATGCTGTCCAATCCACCCCTAATTGGAACTATTTGAGTTATACAAGACCAAAATCAATCATTTCATTGTTACATAAAAGAAGCATTCATGCCTTAACTTTTGAAGCAATTCTGCCAAGACATGTGCAGAGGTGTCTTCCTTGTGTATTCCAGCAAAAATATGGTACATTCAAGTTATATACTCATACTTTAAACTTGATGGGTAAGAATTGTCTTTGCTTAGAAGTAGATATAAGGCAGCCTACAATGGCCTATGCCCTAAAATATTTATAATAGAAATACAGCTCTCAAAATGCAAGTTCAGGTAAATAACTCTGAGTGGAAAATCCATACCCATTATGAACTTTATGGCTTTGGGCACACAGGCATTGAATATGAGCTCGTCTGGTTCCAAGGCACTTGCTTTCAGTCTGTCGTTTTCTTTGTTAGGGCTGGATACCCTGGAGAGTTAAAAGCAGAGTACCAGTGTTCTGAAAGAAGGTTGCCATCTTGAGCACAATAAGATGAAAGAGAAAGAGAGAGAGGTGTGTTTGCAATATAAAGCACACTTGTGGCATTACCCTGTTCACTTCAAAGAGCTAATGTGCTTTTAATGAAAAGCTTCTTGTTTACATGTCGTGAGTGGAGCCAGCTGGAGCTGGGGGTCAGACTAGATGGTCTGGGAGGCCCCTTCTGACTCACTCTGTCTCTATGTTTCTATGTCTTTTCTAGTTTATGGCTTCATGTTGAGCTGGGTTAGGGGATTACTGCTGAGTAGCTCTTTAATTGCCCTTTAAATAGCATCTTCTAATCACTCCATTATCAGTTTATGTTTCTGTTAGGGTGAAGTCTTAATACTGATTTCTTCTCTACCCTCCATTCCATATCAGTTCTGTTTTATGGAAATGAAAAATGAAAAAAAAATCAAATAATTTTAACTTCATTCACCTGAAGGAACAGAAGCTGACAATGGGAGCTTCTGCTGGATTCAGGCATGGGAAATGAAGAAACTACTTTTCCTTCATCATAGAACATAGACACATAGAAACAGAGTGAGTCAGAAGGGGCCTCCTGGGCCATCTACTTCAGCTGGCTTACCATGTACATGCCCCTTGGTACTTTCAACAAAAATTTATAAAACGGAAGAACATTTCACCCAAACTGAAAATGTTTAATTAATATTACAAGGCATCTTTGCTGAACTGGGGCAAATTTCTAAGTAAATATCATCCATTTGTTGAAAGTTATAAATTTTAACTTGGTTGAAAGGACAGGTATTTTTGTATAATGTGTGAATATATTTGGGGCTTGTGGGATCTCCATTTTAAAATCAATCCTTTAGCATTCCAAAAGGACTAAAATATATGATCATAGCAATCCCATAAAGTCACCCACTGATAACAGAGTTCCATTGCCATTGAGCTGTCGCCATAAGTGCCATTCTCATCAGATGAAGCAAGTTTAAAAGATGAAGCAAAGTATTTGTTGTTAAGCTGACCCAAACATTCTGCACACCATCATTAGATTTCACTTATAACAGTGTTCAAGGTGAATTTGCATCTTCTTTCTTAAACTGAAACACCTGAGGAATTTTGAGAGCAGATAATATAGTTTGGACCTGATGTGCCCCATTGCTTGGTGGGGGCATATTTCATCTGAGCAGGGATTTGAACTCAAAGACCTTTGGTTCAGGTTAGTCATTGCTGTTCACCACCACCAATTCTGAGCTGTGTACTTGCTAAACACAAGTCAACATTCATTAGATGAAGGAGGAGTTGCCTGTCTTTCTGTTGCCTGGAGATCCTCGTGAGAAATATAACTACCCTTCTTGATATTCTGTTAACTTTGCTTGAAAATTCTGCAGATTTTTCCCTATTTATTTATTTACATATTTGTATCCCAGCTCCTACTCCAAGTGGAGTCTCTGGGAAGCTCACAGAATTTAAAATTACACATACATTAAACAATAAAACTAATAAAAACAACAATTCCATAAAAACAATTAACTACCATAAGAACAGCATAAATAAATAAGCCATTATATGTTCACTGGGAGGACAACCATAAAATGATATGCTATTACAACCATTAAAATCAGTTGCTAAAATTATTATTAAAATTCGTTCTTAAAATGCCTGGAAAAGAGAAATGTTTTCACCTGGTGCTGAAAAGAAAGTTATGTCAGCCCCAGATGAATGTCTCTGTGGAGCTTCCACAATTGGGGGGCAGCCACCAAGAAGATCCTTCTATTTGACATTCCTCTACCTTTTTGAGGGATGGATCCTTTAGAAGAACCTCCTGCCCAGATCTCAGTTGTCAGGCAGGTATATACAGTATATCTTGTTCCTTCTGAACAAGAGCCTGTAAATTCACCTGGAATTTTGTTTTAGGCTGAAATTTAATAGTGTTAGACTTCCCCTTGAGAAAGTTTGCTGAGTTTATTGAAACAGATCTTACCATTCTCAAAATGCCTTCATGTAGTCTCTTCGCATTTTCTTTCAACCTCACCTTAGTCAATGTTTGCTGCCATTTTCGAGGCCTGGACATGGTTAGAACTATTAGTTATTTTGAGCAGTGATTCCAAAAGAAAGTATGTACCTTGTTCTCAGATCCTTTTCAGTAGAAGAACAGGAATAAAATGGCATGTAGAAAATTAGCTTCTCAGCATTTACACAAGTAACTTTTTCATTCCATCCTCTCCTCTTGACATTGTAATGCAAGCACTTTAGGCTGTTAACATGCCATCAGAATGATAAACTGTTATGGACAAATGATGTCATTGTGCAAGTCTAGAGAGATGAAGCTATGGTGTCAAAGAAAAACAAAGCAATGTCAGCAGCTACCTAAAGGGATTTAGGTACCAATCTAAAAATAATAGTGCAGGTGCAGTACAAGTTAATGTAGGCCAAGTAACAACAATAATACCAAGTTCAAGCAGGAAGAAAAAAATAGTGTTGGTACTTTATCCTATTTTTAAGAAACTGCACTAAAATTAGAGCTCTCCAAAAGCAAACAAGGCAGAGAACTGACATGGTAGAGCTATTAGCTAAGCGTTGTTAGCCAAGGTATTAATGACACTGAACACCATATGTTCCATTATTGCAGTATCTTGAAAACATGCAATGTGACTGTATCAGTTGCTAAGTGCATTCTCTCATGTTAATACCTCATGTGGGATACAAACCTGAAAAATGTAAATGTTGGGTGGTGTGGGGGATTGTTTTAAATTGAGGCAAGCAGTAAAAAAAATGCTGTATTGTGATGATTTTGAAACACTATCATTCTTTAGCAGAGAGAGCATACTGCATAATTTGTGCTTCTCTGGGCTGAACACAGGCAGCAGGCACGGGAGAGAATGGTGTTTGGTTCTTATTTAATGCAAACCAATCTAATTTTCACTTTCCAAAATTATATGTGAATAAGTATTCAATTGGGTTTTTTTTTCTTTTCCTCCTTTGTCCAATTTTTGCAATGTGGTTTTCCAGTCTAAACATCATACAGATATATAGGAAGTGTGTACTTCTGGTGGTGTATGTGGATTCTTGAATGTGTTTCTCCTTTTTCCATGCATTTCATCGAAAATATCTATTGGGGAAATGCCTAACAAAAAATATACATTAAAAGGAACGTGTACAAAAACATGTAAATTTAGCAGGGAGCCTGGTAAATTTGAAAAGGTGTGTGGGCTTTTCAAAATTCATCCATTGGTGTAGAAAGGGGATGGAATGAACTTCTGCTTCAAAATGATCAAACGTTGTAGAACCCTAAAGAAACAGTTCCACATACCTAAGTCAGCTTCTACAACTGTGTCAACTAGAAGGAAACTTTGCTATATCTTCAGTTATGAAGATTGACCAGTATCACGGCTCATGTCTTGCCATCTTTCACATTCGCCAGCTGGCAACGGAGCTATCTAGTGAACTGAAACCTTTATTCTAAAGAAACAAACAACAAATCACACAATGAAACTTCAACAAATTTTCCCAATCAGCTTCAACCTAAGCTCTTTCTCACACCAGCTGACCCATCTTTTCCTCCAGTTTGTCTTCTTGGCCACTGCATTCCTTTTCCATGTCATTTTTAACAGAAGGAAAACCTGTGTGGAAACTTTTATTTAAGGCAGCTTCTGGGGCATTCTGTTTAGCATGTTGGACTATGATCCAGAAGATCCAGGTTCTAGTCTCCATTCAGGATGAAATTCACTGGGTGACATTGATCCAGCCAGGGACTCTCCACCTAATGGACTTTTCAAGGATCTTGTGAGGATAATATGGAGATGAGCAGAAACTTAGAATCCTCAGTGGGCTTCTTACAAGAAGAAGTCCAACAGCAGCAGGAGGACATTATTTTATTTTTTACACTGTCTATTTTTGATTTAGATACCTAGTAGGAATAGGAGCAAGAGGGGGAAAGGGTGACTTGCATTAGTTGTACTAGGAACTTATTGAAGTCAATATGTACGTTTATTATAATTAATGTAAGTCCAAATCGATTTCAGTGAGACCCAATGCAACTAACATGGCATGGCTACAGTCCAACCTTTAAGGCTTATGACAGCCAAAACCAGACTACAATAGGAGGAAATTGCCTATACAAACTTCAATTTATGGAAATTGATAGCTTGGAAATAAATAAAAATACAATTCTTCCACAAATCAATTTAAGTGCATGTTTTAACCCTGAGAATTGTCAAACCATGTAACTTGTTCCCAGCTAAAGATTTAAAAAGGGGAACACTGGTCTTTATTTTCTATTCCATTAGCAAAATTGACCCCTGGGGTTTTCTCCTGCTAACTTCAATAAGACAAAGTAAAAGTATAAAATTACAAGGAATGGAATGGTTGAGCAAAACCTTTCTAGGTCTAGTATTGTTGTGAATTAGAGAACTATTTCTAGGAGTGATGTGGGGAAGAATAGAAAAATCCAAACGCTTCAATGGACCAAGCATTTTTTCATGTTCCTTCTTTTTTCCCTAACTCCTGTTTGAACATTTTAGCAAACCATAAATGGATTTTCTTGCATTCTATCAACAGAATTGTAAATTGTCTACACAGCCTCCTTGTGTGGTCTTCAGCCGTTATCTTGGACTATTGGTAAAGTGAAGGTGGGGTACTCCTGATCATCAACACATTTGTAACTCCATTATGAAGTAGCAACTAGAGCAGCTGAATCAACCCCTCCCCAGCCCACCTTCTTCCTTCTCTTTTATTTCCACTTCCTTTCCATCCTGAAATACATTTAAGCATTTAACTGCATGTTCTAGTTGAAGACTCACAGAAGTGGATGAACTTGTTATGAAACAGACTTCCTTTAAGCAGTCATCTTTATTGTAGCTAAATTTCATTCAGTTGCAGGTTATAGGACTAGGAGACCTTTCATTGCTTTTTTCATCCATGCTTTTTTCATCATGACTTCCATGAATTTCTATCATGTTAGAGTCCATATTAGATTCCCCTTTGGAGGGGATGCTATGCTGGTCTTGACTATGGACTCCACTTATGCTCACTGTTACACACATCAGTGAGTGCTGCACACTGCCCTCTGTTTTATGGCATAATTCTGTGCCTTCCAAACATGTACAATGTTGGCATTTTGGCAGAAATGGAAGGTGTGTGCTAGGTCAGGTAAGCTGCTCTATCTGTCATTCCAGAACACAATTGAATATCATGCTCCAAAGTATGATATTCTTAGCATGGGAGGTGGTGGTAACTTCTTGTTAAATGTTTCAGGGTCTACCTCTCCCCACCTGCTCAGTGTGTGTGTGTGTGTGTGTGTGTGCGAGAGAGAGAGAGAGAGAGAGAGAGCAAGCATACAACTTGGCTGCACTTATGCATCAGTGAAATTGCATACACTCCAGAAGGGGCGGTGCACCACAGAAAGCAGCATCTGCCGTGTTTCTCTTTGCAACTGGTGACAGCTTTGGGGAAAATGCCCCCAGTGTTTGACTGCTGTCTGATCTCTCTTCAGTCTGCATCTACTGCAGCTTTCCAAACGCATCTCCTTTGCTCCAGCCTGAGAGCAGAAGGAGCTGCTAATGGCAAGATTTACTTTTTCCCTCCTTTTCTTTCCCTGCCCCATGCTGCTCTCTCCTTAACCCATCCTCCAGACCAACATGTCAACAGCCTCTCATGAGACCCCACTTGTCATGCCTCCATCTCCCCGTGCTTGGCACCCTTTGTACCGCATCACTTGTGAGTAAGCATCACCAAGGTCTGTGTAACATAGGTCTGAGCAAACAGGGGGATGCTCTTAACTTCCTAGTAGTGTTTTGGGTGATAGGACTGAAGGAAACACAAAGATAAACAGGAAGGCTTGAAAAGACATTCTAGGCTGATGTTGTTCAAAGGTGGAAGGTGGTTGAGGGGAAGAGAGGCTGACTTCACCCTCCCTTGGGTTGAGCAAGGAGGAAGGCGGGGCAGGGTTCTTTCAAGGGCTTTTAAGGAAAGCTGAACAAGCAGTGACCTCCGCTGCTCAGTCACATAACTCAGAGCCTTTCTAAAAGGATGAGCAGCAGCTGCTTTCCTCTGCCTCTCTGCCCCTTTCTCCTTACGTTCCTCAAAGCTGCTCCTATTTTTCTTCCTAACTGTGGCATGCAAAGGTATCCAGGAGTGTTCGGTTCTGCAGGAGCAATTTTTCAGATAAGTTTATAGTAAAATCATGCAATCATTCACAGCTGTGAGGCAGTGCGAATGCCCAGTAGGAAACATGTATCTCTATCTATCTACAATCTATCAGTGCCTGACCTCAAATCAGCTCACTCACCAGATGCCCAAGAGGTGAAAGGCAGGAAAGAAAAGCTGCCAAAATGTTTCTGTGAACAGGAATCACTCCTACCAAGAGCCATCATAATCATATGCTTCTGGATCACACAGACATCATAGAATAGTAGAGTTGGAAGTAGTCAAAAAAAGCCCCTTAGGTCTGGCCCCCTGCTGTTGCAGGTCACCAGTTTACACCATCCCAGCCAGATGATTGTCCGGTTTCTTTTTGAATGGCTCTTGTGTGGGAGAGCCCTCCACCTCTCTAGACAGCTGGTTCCACTGTTGTATTGCTCTGACAGTGAAAAAGCTTTTCCTGATGTCTAGCCTGAACCTGGGTTGTTGCAACTTGACTTGACTGTTCTGTGTCCTACACTCTGGTATCAATGAGAAGAGTGCTTGACCTTCCTGATGGTGACAACCATTGAAGTATTTCTAGAGTGATATCAGTTCCCCCTCAGCCTTCTCTTCTCAGGGCTGAACATGCCTGGTTCTCTCAGTCCTTCCTCATAGGGCAGTGTTTCCAAATTATGGAAAATTTTTCTTGCCCTCCTTTGGAACCTTTCTAATTTTTCTGCATCTTTGTTAAATCTTGATGCCCAGAACTGGTCAGATGAGGTCTGACTAGTGAGGAGAGTAGGGGAACTATTACATCTCATGATTTGGAAGCAATACTTCTATTAATGCATTCCGAAATAGCATTTGCCCTTTTTGCAGCTGGATCACACTGTTCACTCATCTTTTGCCTGTTGTCTACAATAGCTCAAAGGCCCTGATCTCTTCCAGTTCTGTTGAACCACATATTCCCCAGCTTGTATTGATGCATTTGGTTTCTTTTTCCTTGGTGGAGGGCTTGGCACTTGTCTGTATTAAGTCTCATTCTATTGCTTTCAGCCCAGCATTCAAGTTTATTATGATCGCCCTGGATCTTCATTCTGTCTTCTAGTGTGTTTGCTCTTCCACCTAGTTTTGTATCATCTGCAGATCTGATTATCACTCCTTTTATTTCCTCATCTAAATTATTAATAAAGATGTTGAAGAACAGTGGGCCTAGAAATGAACCTTGGGGCACCTGCCTAATTACCTTTGTCCAGTTTGAGAAGGTGCCCTTGATGAGCAGTCACTTTTGGATCCACCTAACAATTTTTTGACCTAGTCCACTTTTTGCTAATTTACTTATCAGGATGTTGTGGGGCACTATGTCAAAAACTTTGCTAATGTCTGGGTGGTCCAGTGATCCCTCTGGCCATTTCAGAGGTTATCCAGTCAAAAAATGAGGTTAAATTAGTCTGACACAATTTACTTTTGATAAATTCTTTTTGGCTTTTATTAATCACTGCATTTTCAAGGTGCTTGAAGACTGTTTGTTTAAAAAAATAATTTACTTCAGATTCATTCCAGAGATTGATGTCAGACGAACTGGTCTGTAGTTCCCAGGTGGATCTTTTCCCCCTTTTTTGTTGAATGGGACAACATTAGCCCTTCTCCAGTCATCTGGCAGTTCTCCTGTTTTCCAAGATTTATCAACGATAATAGCCAGTGGTTCTGAGAGTTCCCTCGCTAGCTCTTTCATTACTCCGGAATGGAGTACATCGTGCCCTGAATATTTGAACGTGTTTATTCCATATAGGAATTCCTTGACTTTTGTCTGTCAATCCTGAGCTGCCATCTCTCACTTTCAGTTTGTACTTCCTCTTTGTTGTAGATTTCCTTGTGGGAGAAGACTGAGGGAAAGTAGGAATCAAACACTTCCAGCCTTTCCTTGTTGTCTGTTATCACTCTGCCATCCACTTTAAGTAGCTGGACACCTTCCTCTGTCACATGTCTTTTGTTTTGGGTGTATTTGAAAAAGGCTTTCAAAAGAGTATAAGCAAATAGCAAGGAATTGCAGGGATGGTGTAAGAAAGGCTAAAGCAGGAAATGAACTGAGAATAGCAAGGGATTCTCAGTTCATTTCCTGCTTTAACAATTCCTTGCTATTTGCTTGTACTCTTTCTTTGTGACCTGGCTTTGCTTCCAATTCCTGTGCATATTCGCTCATTTGGTTGCTCATTCAGTTTGCTCTTTCTTTCTTTCTTTCTTTCTTTCTTTCTTTCTTTCTTACTTTCTTACTTTCTTACTTTCTTACTTTCTTACTTTCTGGCTGTCATTTAACTTTTTGTGGAGTCACATCAGCTTCCTCCATTGTCTACTACATTTTTTTTTTCTTGCTGGACTTGTTCATAGTTGTGCTTGGAGACCGTTATTTTTTTTCAAGATTTCCTACTCCTCTTGGACTCCTTTCCCCTTAAGAATGAGTTGCCATGGTGCCTCGCTTATCATTGTTCTGAGTTCATTAAAGTTGGCTTTCTTGAAGTGCACAGTTAGTGTTGCAGTTACCTCTGTCTCATTCCTAATTGAGAAGTATTGCATGGTCACTTTCCCTCAAGGTTCCCATGGCTGCTATTTTGTCCACCAGATCATCCCTGTTGGTTACTATTAAATCAAGGATAGCTGTTCCACTTGTCCATTCCTCTACCTTTTTCTGCAGGAAGTTGTCAGCAATGCATGTCAGGAATCTTCATCAGTGCAGGAGCAAAACAATAAACAAACAACCTTCTTGGTTCTGAAAAATTTCAGAATGTCGAGACAGAACAAAGGGGTGATACCAATTGGCCATGCAACATATGAGTGAGGCGGACATTGCTATAACAGGAGTTGGGCCTCTAGTGCCCATGAACATACGTGCATTCTATCACTACAATCCAAACTTTGTTTTTGCCCCATGAATTACAAAAATGCCAAGTAATGAAATGCAAGGCTCCCCTGCTCCATTCATTCACTCATTAGACCTATCAGTATTTGCAGAAAGTATTTACACCCCTAACTTGTGGGGAGCTCTTATCGTCTTGGGCTGGAAAAAAATCAGCCCTACATGGCAGGTGTCTCAAAATTTCTTCAGTTTTTACTGAATGTAAATCTACATTGCATTCTACATAAGTCTGGATTAAACAATGCAGACACTTCATATGCCCTCAATTTATTATTCCTTTGCATCCAGCCAAAATGATGATATTTTAAATTGGGCCCATGTCAATCCAGAAGGGGAGCGTATGCTTGGATCTCTCCCACTGGCACTCACGGGCATTAAAATAATTAGACTGGTGCCGCTCACAGTGCAATTTCATCCATGCCACCTCAGAAGCAAGTCCTATTAAGTTTAAGATGATGCATTCCCAGGTAAGTGGCATAAGATTGCCACATACATGAGCCTAAGCTGAATGTTCCATGCTATCAAGCACCTCATAACTGCCACAGGCAATTAGTCACATACCCACATCTTCCGATGCTATGCTTTATTCATTTCGGCATTCAGATGAAATGTGCATTCAGGCAGACAACTGGCTCCATCACACCGAAACCTTATCCTATCATCAACTATCTTTGAAGCATCTTTCCTCATAAAACAAACACAAATTTATCTCTTCACAAATTCTATATTATCTTGTCCTGAGGGCTTCAGGAGACAAAAGCCAGACATTAAAGGGGAACTGGAGCACTGGAAGCTTTTAGCACTACCTGCGGGTCTGAGGAGAGCTAGGAATCCTATCCTGTCCTCTTCAGGTCATGCTGAGAACTTGCAGGGTATGAGAGATGGTCTGAAGCGATTATCTGGCCAAGAAGCTACAGGTACCTGAGTATGAGCAGACAGGGAATGCAGGGAGAATGATGAGCAACTGGGCATGCACATTTCAGAGTCATACAATGTGTGTTTTAGTTTGGTGTGAACACTTGTATAAGTCATGGTTAGAAGAAACTGCTGCTGCAGCTAACCTCTCACCCAACCTTGCTCTCACATCAGCTGCACTTTAGCTTGCAAGGAATGATTCTAGTTTCTATATTCCTTGTGATGAAGGTTTCTTGGTATATCAAGGAAGACCTTTCTTTTCTGTCCCCACTATCACTGTAGGAGACTTTGAGGTTTTTGTTCTGGCAAAACTTTTGATGAATTCTGAAGGTTTTCAGTGATGACACTAACCACAACAACAAAACTTATTTCCACAGATTGAAAGGTTCACACATATCTCCATCATTACCTGAGTATGACTGGTCTTTAAAAAAGAGGTTAACTTGGAAGTTCATGCTGTGGCAAAGGGTTTGAGGGAAGGCACAAGACAATTCCAAGGAGGGGGACATGGTTACACATCCTTAGCTTGGCCCTGCAATATGCCATTTATCATCTAGGCAGAACTTTCTAAGCCAGTGGCTACGACAGTCATATTCTGAAGGAAGTAGATGAATGCATTAATTTATTCTCTGATGTTTGCTAAAGTGTTTCATACACCATCTCATGAAAAAAAGGAAGGAAAAGAATTTATATTTGCTCGACCTTTGAATGGGTCACTAGTTAGAAACACATTCCAAAGGAAATGGCTGTCCAGGTACAATTTCTCCTCCAAATGACAAATAAAATGGAAGGCACTTCCATCGCTCCTTTCCCCACTCAGGGGATGAAAGATGTAACCTGAGAGTCAATGAAATATCTGAAAATGACTTTTTGGAAAGCAATTAGGATATTTCAGCTGACTCTCTAATTTTTCTCCCCCCAGCAGCCTACTTTTCTGACTCACTTGTTTATAAATACTGGCTGCTCTTTAGGCCTTTGGGTCTATTTTATTGATTACAGGCACATTTAAAAACGATTAACAGTCTGATGGGGAAAACGGGTAGTGTTCATTCAATCCCCAGATTAAATCTGAAAGTATGCTGTGATGCCACTGGCAAAACTGTTCTTTTTTCTTTGATGTAAAATTCGGAGTATGGGCCATGGTAAATGTCATTGGGAAGGGTGCCAGTCTGAACAAACATTGGAAGGGACAATAAAAAGGAAAGATGAATTGCCTATTGTTTACATGCCACAATATAAATCAAGCCACGGTAGCTCATTATAAATCGGCTGGCAGAGGAATTAATCGCGGCGACTGAATGTGAAGAGCAGGATTCTATTATTTGCTTTCAGGTCTTGCAAAATTGAAGTTTGATCATTCCTCAGTATTGAAGTTTGAGCACTGAGTGGGATAGGAAAACCATCCACTTCAGCCGTCACCACCTTTGTCTCTCTTTCTCCCTGGCATGATCTGTGACGCACAAGGATTCTTAATTGATGCTGCGTAGCAAGTGAGGACATAGGTGAATCTCCCACTGCTTCCACATTTGGTATTTGTACACTTGAAATGCAAGAAACCACAATGACAAACCTGCACAGTGTGCTAGAGGGCTGGGGCTGGGGATAAATTAGAACAGACTGAGGTTAGAATAGATTGGAACAGAGTGGAATAGATTGAACAGTGTACATGGCTGCACCAACAACTTTGCCACCAACATTCAGTGGCACAGCAATAGAGGCCAGGGGAATTCCTTTGCTGTTTCAAACAAGGCGAGTGTGTACTTCCTGTTAAATAGAAACACAGAAACAGAGCGAGTCAGAAGGGTCCTCCCGGGCCATCTAGTCTCACCTCCGGCACCAACCGACTCCGCTCACGATATGCCTCTGGAATTTCTCTCATGACAATTCAAGCTGAACCCTCTGGAATTTCTAGGAGGGCCATTTTGCATCCAAGAAAATTGCACCCAGGAAAATGGCATTTTTCCTGCTGTGAAACTGCTGAGTGACAAATTCTTTGACTTGGGCAGTGGGGACTACAAAATCATCATGCGGGGGTGTCATGTGGGGTCTGCAGGCCATATACTGTCCACCCCTGGTGTAACCTATTCGTGACTGAAAAGGCTTTGGCATTTCCTGCTCATGATAACATCTCCATGTGACATCTGTGTAAAAGAAATGAAGTTGTTATGTCACTGGAGCGCTAGATGAGCAGGACCCCACCCTAAACACTCTGTAACAGGCTGGAAGAGGCTTTCCCGTAACATGGTCCCATGGAGCTCAGGCACATGTCCTTGAACATCTGGATGATGTGATTCCAATCCGGGCCTTATGGCTGAATAAGGTACAGTAACGAGGGGAAGAGGCACAGGCTGAATTTGCGGCAGCATGGAGCTCTGAAGCAGGTGTTCTGGTCAGAGTCAGTCAAAGGCATCCACTTAACCAATCATCATCACCATCACCATCATCACCAGGGATTATGATTGTACAAAGGGTTCTCCTGATAATCACGTGAATGCAGATAAAAGACCTCATCAGACCTTCCCGCTCAAAACAGGGAAGGCCTGGTGTACATTCTGCTTTCCCTCTTTCATATATTCCTACATCCACGTCATCATTTTACCTAAATTGGGCTCTGGTCAGAGCTGTTAATGTTGTTGGAATATTTGAGTATTTTGGTCTTTGAAAATTCTGGCACAAGCAGAAAACAGGAACTTGGCTTCTAGCTTTCACACTTTCTGAATATTCTGTGTATTGTGGGTAGGGTGGGAGATTCTTTTAGAAATATGCATCCAAATGAGAATGTCCTTACATTATATTTTAAAAAAAGAATCACAAACAAATAAAAAATAGAAAAAAGGAATAGAAAGGAATGTACATTCTCATGGGAAAGTGGGACATATGGAAGTTATGTTTGTTTGTTTGTTTGTTTATACACATATTTATAGGCTGCCTATAAATGCTGAGACCTTCCTTGACAGCTTACATAGATCAGAAGAAAACCCAGCACATATTCAGTGCAAGTGACTTGTGTGTGTACAAAGCAGCAAAACTTGAACATACCAAAGTGCTCCAAATTCTGTCCTGAACCTTCGTCCAATTCTATCAGATTATGAGCTTTTGTGGGGTTTTTTTACAGTAAAATCCATCTATATTTCCATGCATATTTTCCTAAAAGAAAATATGCAATTCATATTCTTGAATTGAATGCATTCTTCTTCTATGATTTAACATATCTGAGCACATTTTGGAAGCTTACCAATTTTGAAATATATATAATATGCATGTGCACATTTTGAAATTTATTTTTATTTATTTATTTATTAAAACATTATTATGTCGCCCCATTCGCCGAAGCCTCGGGGCGGCTTACAACAAAAAATTAAAATAAAATTTTAAAATATATACAGTAAAATACAAATATATAATTTAAAACATACAATATAAAACAAGCCGCCCTGGCCAAATAAAATTCAATAATATTAACATTTAAAATACTGCTTAAATAAAAAGGTCTTCGCCTGGCGCCGAAAAAATAACGACGGCGCCAGGAGGACCTCTCTGGGGAGCGCATTCCATAACTTAGGCGCCACCGCTGAGAAAGCCCTCCTCCGAGTAACCACCCTCCTAATTTCTTCCACGGAGGGCTCCCGGAGAAGGGCCTCTCCCGCTGATCTCAGGGGGCGGCTGGGCATATAAGGATGTAAGCGCTCCTTCAGGTAACCAGGACCCAAGCCGTTTAGGGCTTTATAGGTCATTACCAACACCTTGAATTGGGCCCGGACTTCAATGGGGAGCCAGTGAAGCTGACGGAGAACTGGAGTCATGTGAACATAACGTCCAGTCCCCGTCAGCAGCCTGGCAGCTCTATTTTGGACCAATTGAAGTATCCGGACCGTCTTCAAGGGTAGCCCCACGTAGAGCGCGTTACAGAAGTCCAGACGGGAAGTCACCAACGCATGTGTCACTGTCGCAAGGCAGTCGTTCTCCAGATAGGGGCGCAGCTGATGAATCAGCCGAAGCTGGAGGAAAGCGCTCCTTGCCACTGCTGTTACCTGAGCTTCCAGTGAAAGCTCCGGGTCGAGGAGCACTCCCAAGCTGCGGACCTTGTCCCTAAGAGGGAGTGCAACCCCGTTCAGGACAAGGTTCAATTCACCCTCTCCGAAGCCCGATCCGCCAACCAACAGGACCTCCGTCTTGTCTGGATTGAGCTTCAGTTTATTGGCCCTCATCCAGCCCATTACCTCGGCCAGGCACCGGTTCAGCACAGCCACTGCCTCACCTGGATTGGTGGAAAACGAGAGGTAGAGCTGGGTATCATCAGCGTACTGATGGTTCCGCAGCCCACACCTCCTGATGACCTCTCCCAGCAGTTTCATGTATATGTTGAAATGTGCTCATGTAGGTAACCCCTCCTTTTAAATTTATTTATTTATTTATTTAGAATTTTTGTATGCCGTCCCATCGCTTATAGCCTCAGGACAGCTCACATAAATAAATAAACATAATACATAATACAATTAAAAATTTAGTTTGTGATCTCATTGCAAGCTTAGGAATATATGGAGTTCAACCAGAGATACCATTTGAATCTGTGTTCAGTCCAGAAGGTGGGTAAAATCCTGAGCAAAACAGGACTGAAACAAGTATATTGCATGCCCCCAGTTATATTATTTGTGCACATATCCCAGAGATATGGGGGTTGTTCCTCAGAGAACCAGCCCCCATGCTGCTGCTCACTGCTTCTGTGAACTCAAGTGTGTCAAATGCCACAAAGCCAGAAGACATAAAATGCCTGACTTGGCAAACTGTCACATAAGGAAGAATGTAGTTTTATTCTTATTTTCACCAGGCAGATGCGGAATGCAGCTGATATATTCTGATGACTCAATCTCCTTCAGAGATGCAGAAATTAAATGATCGATGCTGTGAATACTGATCTGCTTGTAGCATGTCATCACCATTACTATTATGATCTACATCACCACCATCATCATAATTATCTACAATGGCATCAACAAACTTCACAATTTCATCTAAACATCTGGTGCATCTCTCCCACATCTTGGGATTCAATCGAAGAACTATTCTCAGTTCCTGTGGTTTTCCATCACACTTGTCAAGTGCGATGCCTAGCGCCATTTACGGTGTGTGTAACAACAATATGTTTTGCATCTGTATCCAGAAGAAGTGAGAGATAAGCCAATGGGCTGGATCCATTGTGGACCTTAGCTGAGTTACAGTCATGCTGGAAAAATAGGGCAGGGGGTTAATCTGTGTGCATCCTTATTTCCCCTTGTGAAAAGCCATTCCAGAGGTTCAAGGGGACATTCCAGTGCTGCATGTGTGAATGCACAGGTGGCTGCAGAGGCGAGGGATCACTGGCAAAGGTTGGGAACCTCTGCTGGATATCAGTGCATTCTGTGAATGGAGAAAGAGCTTTCCTTCACAAAATATAAAGTTCTAAACGGCTTAGGACCCGGCTACCTAAAGAACTGCCTTCTCCCATATATACCTGCCTGACCACTGAGATCTGGGAAGGAAGTCCTTCTAAAGGAGTCATCCCTCAAAGAGGTGGGAGGGGTGGCAAATAGAAGGAGGACCTTCTAGGTGGCTGCCCTCCACTTGTGGAATCAGCTCCCAAGAGAAATTCATCAGGGGCTGATGTTACTCTCTTTTCAGCACCAGATGAAAACATTTCTCTTTTCTAGGCATTTTAACAATAAATATTACTAATTTTACTGGTTGTAATAACATGTCTTAAGTGTTGTCAGCTACCCAGAGCCTCCACTTGGGGAAGGGGATGGCATATGAATGTCAAAACAAACAAACAAGCAAGCAATCTTTTTAAAAAATGGCTGAACTGGATCAACAGGGTTAACATGGGGCTACATTTATCTCACATTGCAATGTACCAAGATCTACAACCATGACTGACAACTGCTTGTCAGTTGGCTGAGTATGCCCTGATCATCAGTTAGACATCACAAATATCCTACTTACAAGCCTTTCCAAAGGCCACATCTCTTGAGGTGGCAAGGATCTTCCTGATTCACTGTCCCTGGTTACCATGACTCTGAGTGAGATATGGTCCTAAAATTGAACCACACCCTGCCTTTAGGTCTCACAGATGTAGCAAGCCTTGAGAATAAGTCTGAGAAAAAACTCACCTAGCATTTTCCCCCACCCTAAATCAATTTTCTTGTGCAGACCTGCCAATGTGACCAGCTACATTCCGAATTTAACAGAGCACCACAACCACTATGCTAAATGCAGGGTAGGTGGAGATGAATCAAAATTGGGATTAAAGCTGCTCTGAAAGCTAAACCCCAAATTCCAAGTTAGGCTCCTGATGACCACCCAGACTGGGTGGGGCCTGGGCCAGGACAGAGCAGGCTTATGTAGCCCAGCTGGTCCCGTCCTCGGTGAGTGTCAGGGTCATGTGCTGACTCTACCCAGGCACTGGCTGTGCCCCACCCAGGCTGGCCAGAACTGCACCCCTGTTTCAACTCTCATGAAACATGAAGGATAGCATGATGGGAGCTGTAGTACTCTCTTCTGCCTACCTTTGCATAGGGTCTCTTGGTGCTTTCCAGTATATTTTAATGAGATGAAGACCCTCACGTCTGAGTGTACAAACTAAACATAAATGTCAGTGTCATAGAGACCATGGCCAGGTAAGATACAGGCTGGAAAAGTGCCTAGGAAAACAGATGATTGTTCCATTTTCCCCACCGGATTTAGGCACAGGTTTTGTGGGTCCAGAAAATCTGTTCTTTTTTTGTGGAGTACCACCAGTTGATTAGTTGATTATTCCCAGCAGAATAGTTCAGACTATAGAATGTGCATAGGGTTTTTTCCCATTATTAATTAGTTCTCATCTCTCTGCTCCTCTGGAGTATGAACACCCCAATTTATAGTCTGATTTTTTGCTTCTTAGTTGGGACAGCTCTTTCTCATTATTCGCTCTCAAACTTCGGAAGTTCTAATATGTTAGAGAGTGCTTTTTAGACTGCAGCCACATTTGATAAGACTGAGCACTTGCAAGGGATTGGATCATTGTAAGAACACTTACAATGCAATGGGTCTAGAAGGCATATTCTAGAAGTGGCATATTGATCAAAGGGATGGGAAAATGAGCAGTAGCTGAGTTTGTTAAGGTTCTCTGCTTCCACTTTAGTACTTGAGTTATCATTTATCTTCTCATCACTCCCAAGCACAAGTGTCTTTCTACACCCGCTGCCACCCGGAACAGTTCACTCACTCACAAAAATGCATGCACGTATCCCAGATGTGTACATTTCCCCATAGTTTATAGTGTAAAACTGCAGTTTGGAAGTGAGGGCATGTACATTTGCTGAAGTACATACTACTGAACGCTCAGAAAATTGATGAAATTTCCCAGGAATGATTGTTTGCATTTGAGGTTGTAAATAGGACACATGCCAAAGTATTTCTGGCCTGTGCTGCCAAGTCAGGAGGGACACATGGGGTTCCTGCTTTCTGTTCCATTCCATGCTGGTTGTTCAGTGAAGATATGTGTTTTTTTGTGTGTTTGTATATGGAGAAGAAACATTGTTAACTATTTTGCATAGTGTTTGAATTATGCACTTGATCAGTATACATTTATCCATTGATTAAAACATGCAGCTGCATATTTTTAAATGTATGCATTTTTTCTTTGCACACTTCAAATGTGTGAGATTTGAAGGTGCATTCTTTCTGTTTCACAGAATACAAGTCCAGAAATTGTGAATCTGGACAATTGTGTGTCTGTGCAAGCACACACATGCATGCAAACACACACAAAGATGCGGGGGGGGGGGATTCTGTATCTGTAATCTGTATCTGGACACAAGGTTAGTGGATATGCACTGAATGCAATAAGAAAATATTTCATGATACTAAAATCAATGCACTTTCAATTTCAAGATTATGATAAATGATAGCATTTGGCCACGGATGTTATTCATGGTTTGTTTGTGTAGTGAATTTTACTGCATATTTTAGAAGCCTAGTGATTTACACCAAAGATTTTGACATTGCTTTAAAAATGTCAGAGATATATTCCTTAGAGTTTTTTGTTTTTCTTATTTTAGTGCATATACATTTTGCTTCCTTTTGATCTTTTAAAAACTCTTCAATAAAAGAAAACGAAGGATTCAGAACTGTGGTTTCAACATCTCTGTTCAAAAGAAAATTCTCACCCATCTTGAACTGTCTTCTCCCTGAGCATTTCTACTGAGGGATGGCATCCAGTATTTCCATAAACGTAATGAAATCCACTCTCTTAAGGTCCAGAAGCCACATCTTGCCAAGCCTTGCTTTCTGCTTTCTTAGCCTCTTTACTTCCAAGATGGCATAGCCACTTTCTGTGCAAATCCCCACTACTTTAATCTCTTCAACCAATTCTTCCATGTTGGTGAAAATCAGACCTAGGTATAGCTGATCCCATGGGCTTGCCCTCCACCTTATGCACAATGAAATTGCCATCAAGGCAAACCTGGGATTTCTACACCTTCATGCTTAGCAGATTTGGCTCCGAACACATAGTTGGACAGCTGAAGACCTCCACTGCAATCGTACTTCTCCATTGCAACCATGCCAAAATGTGGTAGTCTGATCTAGGAATATATCATCCAAGTTTTCTGTCTGGGTTGGCAGTCTGCTGTGGATTCCCACAGTAGCATCAGTATTATCCCCCTCTTTTTTCTAATTCTACCCAATGTTGTCAACCATTATAACATTGAGACTCTAGCTGGTCAGTAAGAAAGGCTCCCCATAGTAAGTTTGTCTGTAGCAGACACTAAAAATAGTGCAGAGTTGGTACCTTCCTTACCTCCCAATGCAGGGAAATCCATTGAAATAGGGACCCCATACTGAAGGTCCTGGATCCATGTAGAACCACTAGGAGAATAGCCACTGATGACCTCTGTGACTGGGTAGGTTGATGACGGAGAAGGTTCTCTCTCAACTATCCTGGTTTAAAATTCTTCAGGGCTTTGTACACCAGAAATGAAGGGGATCCTGGCACAGGAGTGAATAGGTTCAGGATGGTGATTTGGAGGAATATTCTGGCCAGGTGTGTCACCTGGCTTCTGGGATCAGCTGCAAAGGCTGCTTCCTCCACAGAGGTAACTAGACTCAGGCATGTGTGAGGGCTATTGGAGATGGGAGTATGCTGACCATCACATCCATTTCCAGAAAGACAAGCACAGGGAAGCATATGAGATCTGCTTTTAAAACAGAACTCGAAAGCTTAGCTCTATAAAGATTCAGCACTGGATGGACAAATGGAACAGAAGGGGGAAAGCATCAAGGAGAAATGTCAATGGTCAGTTTGGACATTAGAGGGATCGGCTGTGTGCAGATGGTAAACCCTTCTTCAAGCTGCAGTTGGAATGTTGCTTATGATAACAAGCCCTGCTTCTTGTAAAAATGCTTTATTACAGTTCTTGGCCTCTATCTTTGGCATGGAGAAAGGCATCAATGGGCTTTTAAATGCAAAACACTAAAGATTTATGACTGGTCTGGCAGAAGAAGCAGAAAGATTCGAAGGAGATGCTTTAACAGCCAATTTGTGCAATAGACAGGAGGACTGGCTGTGTGTTGATGCTACAAAATTCTGTGAGATAAATGCAAAACCAGTGATCACTGCTCCTGCTGCCTGAAGAAATTCCTTCATCAGACTTTCATGACTTCGCAAGTAAATAGTAGCAGTCCAACCTGCATTCTAAATGTTCCCACATCCTAAATTCATGTTGAATAAATATTCCTGCAGGCCTCAGGGCACTTTGCATGATCTAATTAAGAATGCCCCAGAGCCGATAGGCTTTTCTGTTGCTTGCATTGTTCTTTTCTTAATGAGGGCCCTCCATGACACTCCATCTGTATGGTTCATTACCTACCCAAGAAGGTATGTGAACCCAGGTGTGGAGGTTGGCAACCTACAAAGAGGTTTCAGGCACTTTCACATGTTCCTGCTCTCTGCTCAGAATGACGGAGAAGTTATTGCAAAACCAGAAGGGCCTCCTCCAGGCTGGGAGGGACACTGGCTTTGAGGGAGCCTCTAGGTCCTGGCAAACATTGAATGTTCCTAGGGCATATGCCTTCCCTGCTAGTCCTTTGAAAGTGTGCGGATGCTAATCACAAGAATCCAATAGGCGAACCAGTGGTGTATGGATCCCACGCGGATCAGGTTTATGTGCTTCAAAAATGAAGTCAAAGTAAGGTCCACAAGATGTGCTTCATCAACCTTCCCCAAACTGGGGTTCTCCAAGTATTTTGGACTCCAACCCCCAGCATTTCTGACTCTTGGCATGCTGTCTGGAGAAGCAGGGCTGTTGAAGAACGAAGTATTTGGAAGGAGGCACGTCAGGGAATGTTGTGTGTGTTTATTTATTGGTGTAATTTCTGGAGGAAGAGGTACAAATGATTCTCCCTTGTAGTGTAGCATTTAGAACCTCATTCAGAGGGGGAGCAGGGGAAGTTTATTTGACCCTGAATATTGAAAACTTTGCAGATTTGGGGCAAATACTTATCAAAGACAAATGGCATAAAATTCTTCCCCATGTCTACTTCCAATGCCCCTGGAGTCTTCGCTAAGTGATTCCAGGTTTGGTCAGCCAGCAGCCAACTCTTGGAAGTGCTTTTGTATATCTTCTCTGTAACAACACCCAACATCACTGGCTTTCAATACAGGCCAGGCACCCGGTCAAGCATTCTGACCCACCTGTTAAAAATTCGGTGCAGAAAACATTTTTCCTCTTGTCAGGGTGCTTTCTTATTTATACTTAACATATATTCAATGTGAAATTGGGTTACTTTTTTCTTTTTTGCATGCTTGGAGGATAAATACTTCTCTTTAGAAGGTTGCTGTTTGCTCATTCTTCTGCATGCACTTGTTATAAGATTCTCCCCTCCAGTTTACTTGGAAGGCGGGAATCACAAATGCAGCTTGGGGCTGCATTGTATGCTTATAATTATGCAGCTGCGCCCAGCCCTGCCCATTTAGTCTCCTTCCTAGCTTAATCTTCATGACAGGAGTTCTGATATGGAGAGATGTTGCCTGTGAAATTGGCAGGCCTGATCCAAACCAGAAAATCTTCATCCATTTGGGAACCCTCAGCTTCTGTTTCTGATGCTTTCTGGTGTGTTAGTTTCTTTTGTGAAGTGTACAGGATTTTCACACCCCCCCACCACAGCTCCCTACTTTGTTACAGTTCCATTTCAGGTGAGTACCAAGAATGATGTAGCATATTGTGAATACCAGAGTTTGATAAGAGCCACTGTAATTGACACCGGTTGACGCCTGAAGTGAATTTTGACATTTCCTTGGGTGGAAAATAACTTGGAAGGGAAGCAAGTAGCATTCCAATAAACATAGTTCCAAACATTTCTCAGGAATGGGGGATCTGCATGTAATGTGGCATGTAATGTCACATTTCATGGCATTTCTGGAATTCCCCATATCGGCTATAAAGCAGAGGCATCCCAAGGGAACCGAAGGGGTTTTGATAAAGGCTATTGGAATTACTCGGAGATTCCTCACATCCCTCTGCATGATTTTGTCAGCAAATTTATTTATTTAATATATTTGTTCTAATTATATCCCACCATTTTTCCTGGAAGGAACCCAAGTAGGACTGCATGATCTTCTTTCTCTCCCTTTTGTCCACACACCAACCCTGTGAGATAGGTTATGACTGGCTTAAAGTCCCTGGCCAGGCGGGATCTCCTGACTACAACCACTATGCAACACAGCCTCTCAGTCTGTGCAGTCAATAATTTACCAAGTGAAGATGTACTATTATATATGTATATTTGGCAATGGATGAATCAGTCTGTTTTTAAACCAAGCTACTTGCATATCTGTCCACCTATGTGGACACTCTTTTTCCTATATTACTGCAAAATAGTATTAACCCACAGGAAGCTGCAAATTGAATTACTGCTTAAATGCATGAGCAGATATTTCTATTTGTGGGCATTTCAACATGCCCTTCTTTCAAACACTCCTTTCTGAATGCAGTGTTGATACTGCTTGAAGCATCAAAAGCCAGTGCAAAACTAAAGGCTTAGTTATCCTTATCTTGAGTCTAGCAAATATGGATTGGATGCATTCCTGTTGGATTTCAAATTAAACAAGCATTCCTATTTATTTTAGCCGTTTAGCTGGCTTGCAAGGTTAGGCCCAGCTGCCCTTATGCTTCCACTGCACATCTCCTTTTCTTTCCAATTTATGGTCCCAAATAGTATTTAGTAAAACATCCTCACGATGCTGCCATTTTTCTTGCCACTGGTTGGACAACCTGAAACACATCGATTTCAAGGCCTGCATTCACATGTGCTCAAGATTACTGGGGAGGGAGCTGGTGTGGCCTTTGCTGTTGAGAAATGCATTGGCTGTACTGTACAGGTCTGGCCCTCCTACCAAGGAACATGTGACATTCAGGGTAGTCCCGAGGCCCTCAAAGCACTGTAGTCTGCAGAAGGAGCTAGACTCTGTAGGTGGCAGACTGTTGTGCTCACATGCCAGAAGAACCCACCACTTTAGGGAAGTGGCAGTTCTTAAAACAACTGAAACTCACCAGAACTGGAGAGCATCTTCCATGACATGTGAGTTCTCCATGTATGTATATCTAGGGATTACATTGTGAATAGTCTGAATGTCTGAATTGGCCATCAGAGCAGAATCTGTATATGAATCTGAGCCAGTTTAAGTAGTTATATTCAACAGAAATTAATCAGATGGTGAAATTGAGTTAAACACTTCTTACTTCTCCATGACTTATATGTTGAGTACTTCTGGAAGACAGTAACATTTTCACCCTCTTGTTCAATAAAGATCTGACTGTTTGCCATTCAGTACCTAGTAGGTATGGTGTATAACAAAGTAGATTATTAGCTACACCTCAGCTTTTATGTTCATACTCTTTTTCTTCACTGAAAGAAGTGCAAATTTCAAATATTATCTGAAGAATAATTCATAAATGTCAAAGACAAGACTCTTGGTTTGTAACTTTTCTTTTCTTTCTTCTTACATCTTTTTCTTTTTCTTCTTTTTCCTATCAACTTGTGAATTGAAACAGTTGGATTGTGATTAGCAAGACTATCAGAATCTATATTGGTACCATGGGTAGCCATTCTTTCGAGAACTTTATCCAGCAGGAGATTGAATGAAGAGGAAATGGCTTTGTGGTTTTTGAATCGCAAGTACTTTTGTGGTTTGGGCAGTGTGATAATTTATTTTATGCACTAATTTATTTGAAGAGCACTGCAACCATTACTTCAGACCTCCATTACTACCAGTTAACATCATTAAGACAAATCACAAGGCAAGGAATAATGCCACCAAACTGCCACCAGAAATATACAAATTGGACACTGATAAGAACTTTGAGTATAAATTTGATCAGTTGTTATTTTTTCTTGAAACCATTATTACATTAGTTAAATAACATCCATGTTGAAACAGACAGCAAAAAGAAAAGCTACATCATGATTTTGGAATCTATATGCTAGAGAGGACAATGTGCAAAACTAAATACAAATGTGTGTGTATATGTGTTTTCCCCAATGGCTGGGTGAAACAGAATGAGACAGAATGGGCTTATAACTGAGCACAAACCAGTCATGGAAGGAGACAGACCAATTTGTTCACCACTGATAACAATAGAAGGTGTTTCCCACCATTGGGTTCCTCTTTCATGCATTCCTGAATGCCACGTAATGTGTGAATAGGAACCACTAAAGTCTCTGACTATACGAATGTTGTTTGCGTGGTGGTGTATCTGTGGTGGTCAACATGAAATAGTGATAGAATCACATTATCACCAACCACGGCACCACTGGTTGTGAGGATGCTTCACTCAGAGCACAGAAGACTCACCTGACTGGCAGGAGCTGCTTAAAACAATAGGTGAAGGCCTTCCTCAGCAGCAGTACTTGACCTGCAGGGATGGTCCCTGCCCAAGCCTTTGCAGTAATGCAGGTGTCATGGCCCTTGACCCTGGGGGGAAGGAGGGGCAAGTGGTCTGGCGGGAACATGGTCACATGCAACAAATAAGACCTCACTTGGGTCTCTGTGGCCACGAAGGTTTTGACTCTTCATCCAGTGATGCTCAGGGTAACATGCAGAGGGTGTATCCCCAGTTTATTATCAAGAGAAGAAGGCGACTGAGTGAGAGTCACCTCTCAAGGCCACCAAAGTCCTTCATGAATTGATTGAGTATACGGTTCTCCCATGACCACTGGACTGCTCAATGTATCACACCAATGGTTCAGTATTCCCACATTTATTTGTGTGTGTGTGTGTGTGTGTGTGCATGCGCGCGTGTTGGTGGTGGTTTTTATTACAGAACAAAAAATCATAGAAACTGAGCAAGTCAGAAGGAGTCCCAGATCATATAAGGGATGTTGTTACCTCTCTCTCTCTCTCTCTCTCTCTCTCTCTCTCTCTCTCTCTCTCTGTGTGTGTGTGTGTGTGTGTGTGTGTGTGTGTTCTACTTTCAGTGGAGCAAGTGTCACATTTACTTTCAGGCACCAGCAGGGTTCCCTTGACAAGTGAATACTGTTTAAATCCTCTCTGATTTATTTTACATAAGCCAGGCAGTCCCCATAGCTAGGAATTTTGGATGCTGTCAAAAGCTTTACAGTTTGAAAAAATGTAAGAAAGAAAAGAAAATGTTTTCTTTCCCGAAAGCACAGTGTGTAATTTCTGCTCCAATATAACCATCTCATTTTTTTATTATTATTAATCTTTCAGAGCTCCCTTTTTCACACTTCTTCCGTTTCATTTCTTGTAGCTGATCTGACAGCTAAGAGGCTTGGAAGTGCTAGATACTCATTCCAGATAAAGAACATTTTTGAGAAGATAATGTATTTATATATATATATATATAGCATGTCATTCAAGGGACAATATTTTAAGTGTAGCAACAGAGAACAGACTTTATGTACATTTGCTCTCCTGAATGTTCTAGCATTGTAAGCATTGTGGATATGTATTGATTTTTAACAATTGAATTAAAAAATCATTTGGATTTTACTTAATTTAACTCAGCTTGTTTTGTAAGTAATATGTTTCTATTAAATAAATATAACTTGGTTAATATTAAATAATACGATTGTAAGCATGGGAGACTTACAGTTTATTTCTTAACCGAATCAATGTCTTCTACCGGATTTCTTGAGTTAAAGGAGCTTTTTCTGTGTAAATTAAAAAGCAATTTGTTTATTTCTCAAATAGGAATTGTACTCTGCCTATCAAATGCAGCCATTCCTTTGTCACCTCATCTGCCTAGTAAACACTAGAACTTACTTTGACCTATCCAATAATGCGCATTTCAGTTTTGTTTGCCTATTTTATTTTATTTTATTTTATTTTATTTTATTTTATTTTATTGAGGATGGGGCTGGACCAAGGGAGAGTGAAGCAAAAATGAGACCGTGGGAAAGGAGACAGACTTGTCCAGGGTGTAGGTTCCTTTATTTCCATCTTTAACATCACAAAATAGTCCAAGGTTCTGGTTGCAGGGTGGGTAATTTTCAAAGGTATCGCCTTTCTAGGTAAAACAAAGAGAACATGTTAAATGAATGCAGTGTGGCAAAGTGATGAATGGTGTGCTTGCAAGAATGAAATCAATTTTTAAAAATCACTGTTTAGGTGTACCTTACCATGGTTTAGGGTTCTGCAACATGTTCTGTGAAATAGATTAATAAATATAAATGAGAAACTTTATGTTGTTAGTGATTTAGACTGTTTTTTGGCATTAAAATGTGATGCTTATTTTAATTACTTCGATTTACATCAATCCAACCAGATTGCCAATTCAGCAACAAAGCTAAAAATCCGAACTCAACTAGCCTTTGGCACATTTGCTACACTTTTGACCTGAAATTCACCACGTCACTGACCAACTAATGTGCTCCCTTCTCACTCGTTAGGATGGGCACCTATATATCTCCTCAAAACAGGAATAGCATTATGAAAAGAACGAAAAGCAACTAGTATAACATCTGCCTATGCAAATCTGTGTGCACGGGTGCAAAATTAGAAATAGCAGCTATGATTTAAATAGAGATACATTACATATTACCACAGTAGAGAAGACTGATTGGGTGATTTGCTCAGCTGCAGTGGTCCAGCTTCTGACTGTTGATGGGCAACTTCAAAGCTCCTGTTGTTTTTGATCCTTACACTCCTTGGACATTTAACCAGATTGTTGTTGTTAGCTGTGAAGTCATTTCCGACCCATGGTGACCCCATGGACGACATTCCTCCAGGCCTTCCTTAACCTTCCTTAACCAGACTAGGACTGGACAATTAGAGGAAAATGCCTTCTTCCAGCTCTCCAAGGACAGCAGACCATCCTATCATGCAAATGTTGCAAATGGCTTCTTCAGAGTGCTTCAAGATGTTCCGAGACAATATCTTAGCAGCAAATGCTTCTGAAGCAATGCATTGTAACAGGTCTGATAAGAAAAGAAGAAAAATCCATCAGCCCCCTTGCTGTACAAGATGAGAGAGACACAGCAAGACAAACATAATTTTCCTGAGAGAATATATCCCACCTGATTATTGGGAGTTTCATTTCACACTTCCTTCCTGTTCTTATTAAGTTCCACATAATTTCAGCTGGCATTGGTTTTATGGCTACAGTATGTCAGCATTTTCACTGAGAACTACCTTTTAATGGGAATATAGTTCATCTCTACAATCTGTACTCGTAGCAGAATATTGGCATATACCAAATCATAACAGGGAATAATGGGAGAATAATGCATTCTTTCTCTTTGGATTTTTTTATTAGTCCAATTCTTTTGGAGTCAAAGAGGATGAAGGTGTTCCTTTTATCCTGGGTCTCCCAAAACATCCATGTGTTTGTTTGCTTGTTTGCTTGCTTTCTTGCTTGTTGGCAAACACTAACCCAATCCCCAACAATAATGCACTGAAACGTATTGTGATGAATCATGACATCTACCGCTATCTACCTGGTTAGCTTTCCTGGTTAGAAGTCAAAAAGAGGAGTAATGGTATTAAATTTTCTGCCTTTTTGTCCATGTATTTATCAATGCTTACTTTAATAAAGGCATATTAATTTCAGCAAGGTAATATTTTGTATCAAATCTATATGCAAGTCTTAAAAAAATAATACTAAGGCAGCTCACCTTGCATTACAATTCTGCGATCACTCTTCTTTACAAATTTGGGCATCTTCCTCAGTTCACACACAGAGAGAGCCAAAAGATATAGCTGGTTCATGTGCTTCTTGTCTCACTGAACCCACAACAACAGGTTCATAGCTATTGCAATGAGCTCAAAAACCCAGCCACCATTTGCATCGGGGTGGAGAATCTAAGAACCAGAAGCCAAATCCAGCCCTTCATGGTTCCCTTAGATAGCCCCACTCTCTTTCTCTGGCTGAATTGGTCATTTGTTAATTTCCTGGTTTTCTATGGTTTCTTCCCCATTAGAAATTTGTTGTTGCTAGTTGCAAAGTCATGTCCGACCCATCGCGACCCCATGGACAACATTCCTCCAGGCCTTCCTGTCCTCCACCATCCCCCAGAGTCCACTTAAGCTCACACCAACTGCTTCAGTGACTCCATCTAGCCACCTCATTCTCTGCCACCCCCTTCTTCTTTTGCCATCTATTGTTCCCAGCATTAGGCTCTTCTCCAGGGAGTCCTTCCTTCTCATTAGGTAGCCAAAGTATTTGAGTTTCATCTTCAGTATCTGGCCTTCTAAAGAGCAGTCAGTGCTAGAGGAGATCAACCCTGACTGCTCTTTAGAAGGCCAGATACTGAAGATGAA